>NC_062988.1:10725277-10931239 GCF_023078275.1 Leguminivora glycinivorella | reverse complement strand
AAAATATAACAGAGGTAGACATATCGAAGTACGTTCAGTTATAGGAATTATTGAATATCGAATCACGATTTGCCGATTGAGATCTGTTCTTAACGGAGAGCCTACGAACACATTAATTAATGTTTGTCATACATGAATCAAAATTTGGAAAAAGAACATATAACAGAGGTAGACATATCGAAGTACGTTCAGTTATAGGAATCATTGAATGTCGAAGTCACGATTTGCCGATTGAGATCTGTTCTTAACGGAGAGCCTACGAACACATTAATTAATGTTTGTCATACATGAATCAAAATTTGGAAAAAGAAAATATAACAGAGGTAGACACATCGATGAATGTTCAGTTATTGGAATCATTGAATAATGTCAAGATTTGCCAATTGAGAACTGTTCCTAACGGAAAGTTCGAGGATACACTAATTAATTTTTGTCAGAAATTAATCAAAAATTTGGAAAAAGAAAATATAACAGAGGTAGACATATCGAAGTACGTTCAGTTATAGGAATCATTGAATATCGAAGTCACGATTTGCCGATTGAGAACTGTTCCTAACGGAAAGTCTGAGGATACACTAATTAATTTTTGTCAGAAATGAATCAAAATTTGAAAAAAGAAAATATAACAGAGATAGATATATCGAAGTACGTTCAGTTATAGGAATTATTGAATATCGAACCACGATTTGCCGACTGAAATCTGTTCTTAACGGAGAGCCTACGAACACATTAATTTAATGTTTGTCATACATGAATCAAAATTTGGAAAAAGAAAATATAACAGGGGTAGACATATCGAAGTACGTTTAGTTATAGGAATCACTGGAATGTCGAAGTCACGATTTGCCGATTGAGATCTGCCTTTAACGGAGAGCCTACGAACACATTAATGAATGTTTGTCATACATGAATCAAAATTTGGAAAAAGAAAATATAACAGAGGTAGATGGTATCGATGAACGTTCAGTTATTGGAATCATTGAATATGGACGTCAAGATTTGCCAATTGAGAACTGTTCCTAACGCAAAGCCTGAGGATACATTAATTAATTTTTGTCAAAAATTAATCAAAATTTGGAAAAAGAAATTATAACAGAGGTAGACATATCGAAGTAAGTTTAGTTATAGGAATCATTGAAGTCGAACCACGATTTACCGACTGAGATCTGTTCCTAACAGTAAGCCTGCGGACATATTAATTAATTTTTTGTCAAACACGAATCAAAATTTGGAAAAAGAAAATATAACAGGGGTAGACATATCGAAGTACGTTCAGTTATAGGAATCATTGAATGTCGAAATGCCGATTTGCCGATTGAGATCTGTTCTTAACGGAGAGCCTACGAACACATTAATGAATGTTTGTCATACATGAATCAAAATTTGGAAAATAAAAATATAACAGAGGTAGACATATCGATGAACGTTCAGTTATTGGAATCATTGAATATGGACGTCAAGATTTGCCAATTGAGAACCGTTCCTAACGCAAAGCCTGAGGATACATTAATTAATTTTTGTCAAAAATTACACAAAATTTGGAAAAAGAAAATGTAACAGAGGTAGACATATCGAAGAATATTCAATTATTAGGAGAGCTGGAGCATCTTCCACAACAAGGCGTATCACCTGCCTATGGAGAGCGACGAGATTTGCAAGGCACCTTTAGACGAAGGAGGAGTGGAGGCTAACAATGGAGGAGACTTAAGTCCAAATTAGGAAATATTTCTAGCTTTAATAAAGCTAAATTATGAATAAAAAAAATGGAGAAACAAAAAATAAATCCAACGCAGGACTAGACAGATCAACCCACTTTAAGTTATGTTTAAGGAACCCATGTTGATCGGACTGACTGAACTCTAACATATTTTTGCAACGATTGTAATTCACATGTTCCCATTGTTATACAAATCCGACCCACCAGCTCTGGTGACGCACAATGAGTCATATAAATTTCAAGTTTTATGATGACATAGCATAAACATTTACGTGGAAACCTTGTAACCAGTAAGAATGGTCAATATTTATATAAAGTATCAGTTGTTTGTATACTTAATTTTAGCATAAGTGACTGACAACTTTGTTGTTGTTCAATACTGCAACGCTAAGAAATAAAATAATTTAATAATTATATTGTAAGCGAATTAATTTTAATTATTTTGAGCATAAATATTTATTTAAACTGATAAATAAGTAAGACAAATCGCCTGGTATATTCAGACTTAGTTTTCCGCTCTCTTCTGTTCTAATTTATCTAATACCTACACCTTTAAATCCTTTAATTCAACTCACTCAAAATTCAACAAAAACCTTTTTGATCAATATTTTAAGATTGATATAATTGTGTATGTATCAAATAATAAGCAGATAGAATGCTTACAATTAAAAATAATCTACACGATGAGCACATAACTAAAGCCCTAAGTCAAAATTGAGTATTTCGATCTCTTTATTTCACGCAGAGTAAAGCTTTGCAAAATAAGATTAATACGTATGTGAAAAAACTTCTACAGCGAGTAGTAGTATTCCCGCGCGGGCGAATATCTTAAAACGATTAATATCGGACCTTGGAGTGGCAGACTTCGGCATAAAATTGTATCTCCTCACTGACCAATCCGGATGTGTTATGAGAAATGATTGTGTATGGAGGAAAAGCCAACGATGTGCTAGAAGGTAAAACCCACAAACAAAAGGTTAAAAATCTATTAGATGGAAAATTGGGCTTAGTTTTTGTAGTTTAAGTACATGGACAACTTTTTATAATTCCATCGAATTATACAATTTTCTAACCGATAATTTACCATTAGCATTTAAAATTAGATATTCAAATGTACAGTGCGTTATTGACTGTTTCGAGATTGAAATAGAAAAACCTAAAGGATCCTGATTACAAATCATGCAACACAATGAAATATTTGATTGGTTGCACACCTGCTGGATATATACCACTTATATCAAATGGTTATGGAGGACGTAGGGAGATTAGTCCAAAACCGGGTATGGGGTAAAACCGGGACGTGGTAGTATGGCTAATTAGATCGATTCAAATTTACGCGTGCTTTGGTGACAGCTGTCAGCCATCTTGGTTAGTTTTTCAACAAAAGTTAGAAGGCGTGCGTGCCGGTGTGTAAAACTAATTAGAGAAAAAAGTTTTTAGCAGTGTTTGATCTAAAATTTCATGGAATTCATAAGCAGACTAATCTTTCGTACGTTGAGGTAAGTACCATTTGTATTTTTTATACGATTAAGTATATTGTACATTTGAACAAACATAACTTTGATTGTTATTGCAACATCTTTTTTTAGATTAGTGGATTTTTTAGTTTCTTGTAGGTGCGTTTGGGTCAAAACCGTACGGGGTAATACCGGGTAGTACCCGGTTTTGTACAAGTAACTGAGTCAGGTGTTTTGATTTCATATAATTTAAATAATTGTTACAGATCTAAAGAGAATGCCGCAAAATTATAAAATAACTGCAACACGACAATCTTGGAGTGAGCAATCAATGAAAATGAAACTTGAAGATCTTGACGAGGTCCATTGCTATCGTTGCCGGGGTAATATCGGGTATAGCAGCTGTTCCAAAACCGGGTATACCCGGCTTTGGACTACCCATGGGGCAAAAACGTAAAATAGTGAGATTTGAAGTTGATTGTGTAATTCTACGTGTGATAATGCTAACAGTGTTCTCACCTAATAAATATGTTGTCAATTAAATAAATTAAGCAGAGGCTATTAAATATTGTTTATTTTTCTAATAATAATTTTTTTATTATTTTTTTCCTTAAGGTCCCGGTTTTACCCCACTTTCCCCTACATCTGATAAAGCCATCACGGAGATAAGTGGATTCCCCTAAACGCAGTAATTATGGCCGATAGAGGATTTAAGGACACTGAATTGTGACAACCTGAAAGACCTCCACTCCCAAATAATAACCAAACAATTTGCACAACAAGAAAAAATAACATCTTAGGTAAGTACTAAGTACTCCAAAAATGGCATAAGGGTTACCAAGTATAACGATCGTCGCGAAGTTATAATGATTTCATCATTGCCTAACGGCGAATGGCAAGAATACACACCTCAACACCCGCTCGCTCCTGCAGTCAGCACCACCTCCTACACCGGAGCAGCGGCGTTCAGCAACACCGTAGCCGATGCAGGGAGGTTCAAGAAACAGTGTTTGTTATATTTGGACCACCACCACCAAAAATATATGGACCAGTAGAGGAGAATGATCATGTCCTAAGCATCCATTATCATTATGAAGAGGATGAATTTTGGTAATTGCTTTATCATTATTATACTCTGTATTTATTTTAATTCTTAGGCTAGGTATTATAATTATTACCTAGATCATTGTGTAAGTAGGTACAGCCAAGGAATTAAATATGGATGTGGACTGTCTTATAATTAAAGTACTCGGAAAAAATGTAACCACATTCTAAGAATAGTATTGTTTGAATATTTTACTTTTCAATGCCAATGCCTTAATGCACTCCATTACTGTAACTATATACACAACACAGAAAACGCCGGACCATTTTATAATCGAATCTCATTTACTAAAACTTTTTTTTTGGAGCTCTGCTACAACAGTACTACGGCCTCACTAGTCGGACTCTAGAATTGATAAACTGTATATTGTAATGTGGAGTTTTACTACAACAGTACTAACTCCATAACTGTAACTTTATATACAACACAGAAAACGCCGGACCGTTTTATAATTAAATTTCATTTACTAAAACTTTTTTTGGAGCTTTGCTACAACAGTACTACGGCCTCACTAGTTGGATTCTAGAGTTAATAAACTGTATATTGTATTGTGGAGTTTTAGTACATTTCCAACTCCATAACTGTAGCTTTATATACAACACAGAAAACGCCGGACCATTTTATAATCGAATCTCATTTACTAAAACTTTTTCTTGTATTTTTTTTGGAGCTTTGCTACAACAGTACTACGGCCTCACTAGTTGGATTCTAGAATTAATAAACTGTATATTGTAATATGGAGTTTTACTACAACAGTACTAACTCCATAACTGTAGCTTTATATACAACACAGAAAACGCCGGACCATTTTATAATCGAATTTCATTTACTAAAACTTTTTTTTTGAGCTTTGCTACAACAGTACTACGGCCTCACCAGTTGGATTCTAGAGTTAATAAACTGTATATTGTATTGTATAGTTTTACTACAACAGTACTAACTCCATAACTGTAGCTTTATATACAACACAGAAAACGCCGGACCATTTTATAATCGAATCTCATTTACTAAAACTTTTTTTTGTATTTTCTTTGGAGCTTTTGCTACAACAGTACTACGGCCTCACTAGTTGGATCCTAGAATTAATAAACTGTATATTGTAGTGTGGAGTTTTACTACAACATTACTAACTTTATATACAACACAGAAAACGCCGGACCATTTTATAATCGAATCTCATTTACTAAAACTTTTTTTTTTGTATTTTTTTTAGCTTTGCTACAACGATACTACAGCCTCGCTAGTTGGATTCTAGAATTAATAAACTGTATATTGTATTGTGGAGTTTAACTACAACATTACTCACTCCATAACTGTAACTTTATATACAACACGTTTGACGACCGGTCTGGCTCAGTCGGTAGTGACCCTGCCTGCTAAGCCGCGGTCCTGGGTTCGAATCCGATGATGAGCACAGATATGATGATGAATGTTGAGCACAGATATTTGTTCCTGAGTCATGGATGTTTTATATGTATATAAGTATGTATTTATCCATATATGTATATCGTCGCCTAGCACCTATAGTACAAGCTTTGCTTAGTTTGGGGCTAGGTTTGATCTGTGTAAGATGTCCCCCAATATTAAAAAAAAAACACAGAAAACGCCGGGTAATCGACTCTTGTTTAGGTACTAAAAATATTTTTAGCCTCTCTATCCAGAGGCCTTGCTTGCAAACAAGTTGTAACAGTACTAACACCATAATTGTAACATTATATACGAAACAGAAAACATCCATTATGCATGAAACACGACGCCGGACCATTTTGTAATCGAAAGTCATTTACTACAACTTTTTTTTGTATTTTTTTTAGCTTTGCTACAACAGTACTACGGCCTCACTAGTTGGATTCTAGAATTAATAAACTGTATATTGTAATGAGGAGTTTTACTACAACATTACTAACTCCATAACTGTAACTTTATATACAACACAGACAACGCCGGTCCAGTTTATAATTGAACCTCATTTACTAAAACTTTATTTTTGGAGCTTTGCTACAACAGTACTACGGCCTCACTAGTTGGATTCTAGAGTTAATAAACTGTATATTGTATTGTGGAGTTTTAGTACAACATTTCCAACTCCATAACTGTAGCTTTATATACAACACAGAAAACGCCGGACCATTTTATAATCGAATCTCATTTACTAAAACTTTTTCTTGTATTTTTTTTGGAGCTTTGCTACAACAGTACTACGGCCTCACTAGTTGGATTCTAGAATTAATAAACTGTATATTGTAATGTGGAGTACTAACTCCATAACTGTAGCTTTATATACAACACAGAAAACGCCGGACCATTTTAAAATCGAATTTCATTTACTAAAACTTTTTTTTTGGAGTTAATAAACTGTATATTACTACAACATTACTAACTCCATAACTGTAACTTTATATACAACACAGAAAACGCCGGACCATTTTATAATCGAATTTCATTTACTAAAACTTTTTTTTTAGTTTTACTACAACAGTAACTCCATAACTGTAACTTTGTAACACAAAAAACATCGATCATGCATGAATATGAATACAACGCCGGACCATTTTGTAATCGAGTCTCATTTACTAAAAAAACTTTTTTTATTTTTGTTGAAAAATATTTTCTTTTAAAACAACACTACAAAATCAAAATTAAAACAAACACTCTTTCATCATAAGTCTGACTGTATTAGTGCTTTCGGCGATATTATGTAATCTACTAATCTAATAAAAAAACATTTTATTGTTTCATCACAACTTGGTTGTATAAGTGCTTGCGACAAATTATTTCGATGTTTTTAGGTATTTTTAGGGCATAATCTTTCATCAACTGTTGTAAAGTCCTTAGTTCTAGCCCGATTCTAGCATATTGCTGGTGAAATAAAAAATGTAAAGAAAACCAAATAATGCAAAAGAACCCAATAACTGTCGAGGGAATAACTACAAATCAAATAAATATGACCATACTTCGTATCAAGGTCTAAAAATGAAACTATTTTGGCTTCCAGCACAATGAAAACAGTCGACTGCCACGACGCCACGAGCGTGACGGCTTAGGAATACCAGCGGAGTCACATGCAGAATCACCACGAAGCTCGGAATCAAGGATAGTATATTAGAATTATTTTGGAACCATCAAATTGACGATCCCTGCTACAATGTTTTATTATGCAAAACTATTAAAGAGTACCGCTCAAGGATCAAGAAAAGAGCCCCGACGAAAAAGAAATGCTTTCAGTGGTTATGTCAATGACCCATTGACCCTTAATAAACAGCGACTACGGGGATTAACCCTGTATAAGGCGACTCAGAGGTATTTTTACTAGAATTACTAAAACTGCTACTACAGTAAAATAAAATTAACAATTATTTTGTATATTTCCGATTCACATAAATTACAGTTTCAAATATGTACAGATTTTTAGCATAAGTAGTATATGCGGTATCTAACTCGGGCACGAATAAGTGACGTTTATTAATAGAAATTGTTAGTTAAAAAATTCGATACGAACATAATATCCAATGTCTTAATACAAGAGTTTCTCTGAGTTTATATATACATGTTAGTATCTAAACTTTAATAATACACATCACTTCAGCGTACCGCTAGTTAGCACCGATATAATTATGTACAGTCAACCAATTGGAACCCTAGGCCACTACAACCATGTCAAAATGAGAAGCAGTAAGACATTTCTTACAATCTGTTTTATAACGTCACTATGACATAGTTCTACAGTGGCATAGAATTCCAATTGGTTAACTGTACATATAATAACAAATAAGTACTGTAACGAGATCTTCATTAAGATCATATTCGCAAGATAAGAGTGAAGACATGTATCTATACGCAAGATAGGCTACCTGTCTTTTTCTAACTGTCATAATTTGAGAGGGATAGTTTATCTTGCGAGCAAGATACTGTCCGCTTCATGTGAAGGCTAAACATGAGTAACATCAAATTAAAAAAAAATAATGTCAACATTTACATAAAAAACATTTCTTTTTTACAAACTTCACTGGCAACACATTATTACAAAATTGTGAATATTTGAATCGTTATAACCCACGTTTATTTATTTGGTAGATTTATTATGAACACAATAATTAAATATCTACCGTAAAAAATGTATCATTACAATTATTTCATCGCATAGCTATCCTGTTTTTAACTGCCCCTAATATCATTATCATTCACTTATAGGCATATCATTAAAGCTCAGGTTAATGAGACACTAGTGCCACAAAGTAGCCTACAATAGAATATAAATATTTTATTCCAGCAACACATCAATACAAATAACACTATGGGGTAAAAAGTAGCACAAAGCTGGTTTGGTTAGAAAACGTCTTTAGTATTTTTGAAATCGCTATACAATTTTTGGTTTGTATTTCTCCTCAAAAACTTATTTAAGCTTATTTAAGATCATGTTCGAAGTGGCGCTAGTGTCGCATTACCCTTCGCCTAAATTAATAAATAACGTCTCACAGAATTTCATAATGTGTAAGTTTACAGCCAATATCATTGTTGGCCGCAGATACGGAACTAAAAGCCAGGGGCGGCGCGAATTCTAAACATTGGGCTGTAGTTGCGCGTCACTAGGTACTTAATTTGGGAGCTACGCTAGTTTATATAGAAGTTTTTACAAGTCTATATGAGCCCCGGTTACTGCAAATATCATTGCTTGCCGCGTTGACCGGAGCAGAGAAGCCGAAACCGGAGCTGGCGCGCCTTCTAATTTTGTTGTATTGGGCTGTCACACGTCGGAAGTACATCATTTTTAAGTTATTTTATATTGAAGTTTCACAGGGCCCCCGGCTACCGCCAATATCATTGCTTGCCGATTTGACCGGAGCAGTTACTGCAAGTAAAATTCGAACCCGCAGCAACGCGAATGCGCGAAAGTTCGTAGTCGCGTCAGAAGTAGGTAAAGTTCATAATTTTTGAAGTTTCACAGGGCTAGCTGAGCCCCGGTTACCGCCAATATCATTGCTTGCCGCGCTTGCCGGGCGGTTTCTGCAGCTGGAAGGCGCCAGTGTCGGCGGGAGCGAACGCGGGCGCGGCCATCGCTGGCGCGGCCGTCGGGGTGGTGCCCGGCTGCCAAGAACTGCCTGCAACAAGTAATACTGATATTAACCGATTGTAGTAATATGTATTTGTCAAAAAGTACATATAATTACTAGCTCTTGCCTACGGCTTCGCGTTAAATTCGAGTAAGTTAAATCATCAAATAAATGATTTGCAGAGCGAAAGAATATTGGTAACTCGAGGTTAGCAATATTCTTATACGCTCCGAGTTACACACAATGTTTTTCACCACACAGGCAATATAAAAAAAATGTAAAAAGATTTATATAAAGAAAAGTCCAAAAATCAAATTCAAAGGGCCATGGCCAGAATAGGATAAAAATCTTATACTTTTAAACGAGCAATTCTTGTATATTTATTTATTTATTTATTTATATATATATTTATTTACACTGACGATCTCGGAAACCGCTCTAACGATTTCGCAGAAATTTGTTATGTGGGGGTTTTTGGGGTGAAAAATCGGTCTAACTTATCCTTAGGTCCCGGAAAACGCGAATTTTCGAGTTTTCATGCGTTTTTCTTCGCGCGCCATCTCGTGTGCAGTAGTTGTACTGTTAAGACAGAATTCTTTCGGTTGATGTAAGTACTATTTATTGCAAACACTAGATGGCGACACAGGTCAAGGCTAAAACGAATAGAAAAATACACTATTTGAGTTTTTGTGGCGAAATGCGCGCCATCTCGTGTGGAGTAGTTGTGTTGTTAAGGCTGAGAATTCTTTCGCTCGATGTAGGTACTATTCATTTTTGAACTAGATGGCGACACATGTCAAGGATACGAAACAGAACCGAGCGAAGCTCGGTTGCCCAGATATTACCTATACTAAGACGATCTTATACGAAGTCTTAGTTTCTTATATAATTATGTAAATACCTATATGTTCATGTAAATAAAGAGATTTATAGACGATCTTACGAAAATTTACCTTGTGCAATAGTTACACAACAACCCGTGAGTCGTTAATGCTAATGCTATCGAGCCTTGGTATTTGAAATAGAATATAATTTATACACCTAAGGGCATTATCACACTTTGCGATTTGCGAGCGAGTTGAAAGCGAAGCGAACGAGCAGCGAGTTCGTCGCGAGCACCGAGCACATAACCAATTCGCTGCGAGCGCGACACCATTTCGCCGGGAACGCGCAACGTATACGTTGCGTACTCGTATGAAAATTGTATAACGTACAGCATAAGGCCGTTTTACATTATCCGATCCGATATCGGATATCAGAAGGATTTCAATGGAAAAAATCCAAGATGGCGCCATCCGATCGGATAATGTGAAAACGCATTATAACGCCTCAACTTTACATGTGGCTAAATCGTTGCGTGATCGCCACGAAATAGTTAGGTATGCGCTCGCTTTGCTTTCAACTCGCTCGCAAATCGCAAGTGTGATTGGTAAGGCCCAAATATTTGATACACCAAATTATAACCATCTGAAGAAGCCTACAATTTAATTTATAGCATAAACTATAATAATGATAGTATTCATATTAGCGGGATATTTTAGCAAGGAAAGGTTATTCAATATAAAGTTAAATTACGCATTAGTTCAGCAGGGTTAGCACATGATTGCAGCGAGAGTATGTCACCGCGAGATAGACTACCCGTCCTTATGCCATTAATACAATTAGACAAAGACGTGTCATCTATCTCGCGGCGACATACTCTCGCGGCAATCATGTGCAAGGCCTACAGCAGGGTTAGCACATGATTGCCACGAAAGTAAATCGCCGCGAGATAGACTACCCGTCCTTATGTCATTGATACAGTTAGAAGAAGACATGTCATCTATCTCGCGGCGACAGACTCTCTTGCAATCATGTATGTATCTAGGCCTACAGGTATGTACAATTTTTTCGTGAAATGTGTTTAATTTTACTTCTTTTAAACTCTCGCAATAGCCTTAGTTGCATTCTATAGTACAGATAGCATTCAACGTTAGTAACAACGAATATTTTATTTTGTTATTTTGTCACTACTTTGAAAAAATCTCGTATCTCACACTGCAACTCAAAGTTAAAACGCAATAAGTCTATATGCATTCTATACATACTTATTACATTTTTATTTTCATTGACAGAAGTAGATACAATTTTTTTTAAAGTAGTGACGATTTGCATGTAAGTACCGCACTTAAAAGTAGGTTAGTACCTACATTGGGTCCAATTCGACTAACAGTTAATTTCAACTAATTTAAATATTCCATGGTTTACAATATGTGTCCACTGAAAACGCGTCCCTTAATTAAAAAAAAAAAATGTAAAACTTAGAAAATAAATATTGGACATTTTTACACAGATTGACTGAGTCCCACGCTAAGCTCAATAAGGTTTGTATTGTGTGTGTTAAAATGACAATAGGTAGTTAACATTTTAGGTCATACCTACATGTTAGTAACAAATGGTTAAACATAGCAACAGTTAAATATTATACTGCTTCTACAAAGTAAGTTCCTCATAAAATGAAGCGATAAGTGACGCACGTACCAACTTTCCAATTACATACTAAGTGAGTTTCTCATTAAACTAAACATATTTCGCAAAGCAGTATATTGAATATTAACTAAACGCATACCTGCGAAATCTTTCATTGCGAAGCTCACTTTAGAAAACTTTTAAAATCACTTTACATAAATTGGCAAGAATTGACTCGACGTACGTGCGTACCCGCTGAGAGCACTAAACAGACTGACGAATGAATGACGAGTATGACGACCAATAGGTGTGCGGTGTGGCAGAATGCACAAAGTCACAAACGCTCACAACAATATCTCTTTCGTGGCTATCTATCTCTGTCGCTCTTGCGTATTGGCGCGACAGAGCCAGACTACAGTTCTGCGGCGTTTCGCGTCGCAGAAATACCATTCGGCTACGGGATCAGGTTATGAGTTCACTCGCTGACAACATAAGGACATCTGAGGAATGTCATTTTGCATATCGTGCATTTCACTTATGCTTGCCCGTAGCTGTATTGGCGCGGGCGAGACGCACGATGACTGACGTCTTTCGGATAACTCCCGTCCTCTTTTCTCGAATAATATAAGATAGAGATGGAAGATGAACATAGGTAAGAACAAAACGGATCAGGTTCTACATTGTTTTCACACTTGAACCAGATACTTATTTTTATCTGCGTCTCATGTTTCAAACTATTTTATAAACATGGTTGTAGGTACAGTCGGGTACATAAACATGTGTACATTTTTTCACCTTATTGCTACGAATTAAGGTGAAGAAATGTACACTTATTTATGAACTTGACTGTACATAATTTTGCATATTGAGTATAAGGTAGAAACAATTAGCTAGGTATTTTATAGTCCGTGTTTATTTTGGCTCCGTGTGGTGACGAGTTAAGAATTTCACCGCCCCCTTTCTTCCCGTGGGTGTCGTAGAAGTTGACAGTGGGATATGGATTCGACTGTGGTGGGTGCAACCTGTCACCATTAATTACTAGGAGTGGCGCTGATGCTCGATTGGTTTCATGTGATCTGCCTACCCCTTGTAAGTTTATGTACGGCTGTCTGACTTTGTCATTTTCTATGGAAGACTATTAACTTTCGCGTTATTTTGGTTCTTTGTTACACATGCAGTACAAAATACAAAATTGGAGTTCAATTAGAAGGAAAGAAATCTATATTTCCATAGATAATGTTAATGATAATGGTATTTCAAAACATAATCTTACAAAACTGCCTTCACTAGAAAACTTGTTTGAGCGCATACCTTAAGTGATTGTCTTTATTTAAAAAAAAATCACCATCTTCTTAAGAATTGTATGGGTAAATTATTAAATTTGATAATATTTGTATTTTTCCTACTGTAAAGCTGGATTACTAGATACTATAATATTTATGTTTCTTAGATTAGTTAAATAATATTTGCACGCCTTTTATAGGCAAAATAGTTGAACGAAATTGTACCTTTTGACCATCCTACTGTACACTATTTTATACAAATAAATTACCTACTTAATTCTTTGCGTTACCCAGGCATTCGCCACGCTACGGCTCATAAGTCGTAAATAATATTATTAGTATTTCATAGCTATGGAATTTTTATTTAACGACCTTGTTTAGGCAGGCAGACCTGTTTTTAAGAGGATACGGTAGCGAAAATGCTAAAATGGAAAGGAGCCCCCCTTTCAACTTGGGAATTTTAGTTAAATATGTTGGAATTAACAAAACTAAATCTATCTTACTCTAACAAGTATATTGTTATACTTTCTCTTTCATAAATGTAAACTATTGAATAAAAAACAACAGCCCATAGTTCCTAATCTTAAGGACTTCGTTTGTACTTTAGTCCCTTGGTAGCTATTAATAGGAGCACACCTTGCCTTACTATATTGCGATAATATATTTCAACTCTTATAAATCGCCATGTGTCTTTTAATTAATTGCCCTAAATCTAATAGGTTATGGGCCCAGACACATTTAATTAGATTTTTGTAAATAGTGTTGTGAGATTCATTTGTGGACAATGTTGTGTAAATATTAAATGGAACATTAACCCTTCAGTGGTGAATTGGTGATAAGAAGAGTATGCGGAACTTACAAGTTCAATAGTTAATAAACTATCTACGTTTTTTAATGGTGTTTGATGGAAAAGGAGTCGTAAACCTAAAATAATGGTGGATTTGAAAAGCAATAAAACTGAGGCAGCCATTGTTCAGTATTTGATGTACTATTTGAAAACATATACCGACTTAGGAGAAGAAAATTATATTGCCGCGGGTTTAAAATCTGAAGAGAAATAACAGTACATCATCAAGTTTTCAACGAACGTGTGCGAACTGATAAAAACGGATGCAATATTATACCTATTGTTAAATTAAAACAAAATACATGCTGACTCAACTGACGTTTGCCGTGTTTAAGGACCAAAGCTTCGAACCTTCAATAATAACAGAGTATTTCTCTTTTCGCTGCCAGCAACGCACTTACAACATTTGTGATATTACAGATATATCTGTCTGTGACAATAATTACTTAACATTAGTGACTGCTTACTGATCCGTCCGCTAGTTTGCTTCTTATCCCATAAAAAAGGGGCATATTATCAGAGTACGAGTTAAAATAGCAATTGGATACAGTAACTACAACGACATGAAAGTTGTTCCATTATCTGAGAAGGAGTAAGGAATATGTTTGTGACCAAGAAAGAGAGTTAACTATGCAACGCAGCGCTCAACGTTAATGCGCTAATGGTAATGACGAGAGACAACTGTAATATAATTGATCGACGTGAGTGCTACGTGGGCTACGTCTACCATATGTTTCCTGACAGTCAAAGTAATCAGCAAACCTGAATTTACAGCACCTTCCTATGCTGACATACTTGTCAGCGTATATCCAATGATGGAATCATGGTATTGACTTACACACCAGTAAGTGTAAGGTGTGGTACGTATGGTATAATTATATTTATTATTCTTTTACATTCCCTGAGTATGTTTTGGAATACTTGTCGTCACTTTAATTAACAATACAATTAATATTATAGAATTGTGACTTTTGAACAGGAAGTACGTATTAATTAGTATTTGTACTTTATTTTTGGGTCACTACACAAATACGAAACATCTAATGCTATAAAATTTAAATATACAAGCATTAAGTACAACAGTGGAGTTAAAATACGCACGTCAAATATCTTATTTCCTTTATTATTGTTGAAGTCCCATTTTTGACGTGTTGTGAATAGTGACGCTTCATTTGACTTGTAAGGGCAAAACACATGTTTTGTTGAATTGGCCCACTGGTGCGCCCGATAGATACTTGAAATCTCATAAATTAGTATTTTTTTTATTTTATTATTAAAGGAGCTCAGTTTTTTATATTTGTCAGATTGTCTAAAGAAAGTATCTGAGAATGATGACATACGTATTTAAAGTGGCACATATTTATACATTTACAGTTTCATGTGCTCTGCCTACCCCTTTATGGGATACGGGCGTGACTGTATGTAAGTATGTATGCATATTTATGTTGTCTTAAATGGCATTATGCTTAAATATAAGTACCTTTATGATATTAATGATGTAAGAACGAAATAACATTTTATTGTTGTGTTACTTCATGACTGAAAACTCGTTCTTTTGAATTAAATTAGCACTGGTATAATAATTGTAATACATCTTTGTGGTCATATAAAATCCTCGAGGTATATGGTTCTGTGTTTGTAAACATAATTTAGTTATGTCTTGAGCCATATGAAAAAGGTGTAAAAAAAAAAAAAAAAAAAAATGATAGCGCAGTATGTCATTGATTGAATTCCATAATGACATTCAGAGTGTTTCTGAAAAGTCTGTTTATCGACCATGTGAGTCTGATTATCAACCATGTGAGTCTGTATGAATTCCATAATGACATTCAGAGTGTTTCTGAAAAGTCTGTTTATCGACCATGTGAGTCTGATTATCAACCATGTGAGTCTGTATGAATTCCATAATGACATTCAGAGTGTTTCTGAAAAGTCTGTTTATCGACCATGTGAGTCTGTATGAATTCCATATGGACATTCAGTTTTTCTGAAAAGTCTGACTATCGGCCATCTGGTCTTGAGGGAAATGGAAATTCGTTAGACATTCGGGAGTTTTCCGAAAAGTCTGTTTTTGGGCCACATGAGTTTGAGGGAAATGGAAATTCGTTAGACATTCGGGGTTTTCCGAAAAGTCTGTTTTTTGGGCCACATGAGTTTGAGGGAAATGGAATTTCGTTAGACATTCGGAGTTTTCCGAAAAGTCTGTTTTTGGGCCACATGAGTTTGAGGGAAATGGAAATTCGAAAAATGTCTTCAGGATTTGTTGTGTTATGATTAAAACTATTGTGTGTGTGTTTGTATAATTGACATGTCCATCGTGGTTCAGCGTGGAAACGCGGCCACTGTGTGATGGTCCATCGTGGTTCAGCGTGGAAACGCGGCCAATGTGTGATGGGTATCTTTGCGTCGCGTCGGAAACGACGCGGGATGGTTTGTTTTACCGACAGCTTTTATACAAGTTTTGAGATAAAATATCCAAGCACAAATTTTAAATTTAAATATTTATAATTATAATTTTAGGTGGTTGAGAGTAGATAGATCAATCGAAACTCAACAGTTAAAACAAAAATTAAACAAATAAAAACTAAATAGTTTAGATCAAAAATAATATATAAATTAGTCTAAACATATAAAGTCCATTTTTCGTTGCACTTGTAGTTAAATATAACAAAATTAAACAAATTATATTTCTTTGTGAAATACATGTGCAGTTACACTAGTAGGTATATAGTTTTTTTTTTCAAAGCAAAAAGATTTCCAGAACACATAATATAAGTAGATACCTTCCTAAATTGCATAAATAGGTACCATTGTTTATAAAAATCATAACTCTACTTTTCTTTTAATATCTAGTCATTCACACAAAGATAGTAAGAAAATAATAGCACGATGTTGCATCATAGAAGGTATATAATTCTTGTAGCCGTCTCTCTTATTTTTTATTAGACCAACTGGGAATGCAACAATGCATAATATTATTTATCTTTAAAATTTACAACTTTGTCTAATACTCATTAAAAAATGGGTTCCGTATTATAATGATTAAATACTTACCTACAAATTTTATACTCGAAAATTGCAAGTGAAAGAGTCTTATAAGTCTTTCAATTATATTTTATTTGGTTAGCTAAATATGACCTCCTCTCAGAACACAGCAAAACTAATACCTAACACTTGGTTATAAATAAATATAAAAACCTAATTCTATTTTAACCATTATCTAGTAGGTACAGACAGTGATAATATTAAATAAATTTCATTTTAAATGATATACATACATTAAGAACTATTAATCATAAATAAAGAGTCAAATTAAAAGAATTGTATTTAAAATATAGCAACACACAATAATAAGTAAAATAAAGCAATACTCGTATTGTTGTAGCATTTTAAATAACTATACTTAGCTAAACAAATCTTTGCATTTGGAATGTGAAGTAAAATAATGCAAAGAGTTCCAATTGAAGAACAAAGGACTTTGTAGAAATAAAGTGGTGTTCTTAGCCAACTTAAGCTAATGTAAACAAGGCGATACGTTTCGTTATGCTAAAGAGTGTCAAGTTGATTCTCACGGATAAGGAAATCATAAGTGAGCCGAACAGTGGACACTCTATAGGGGTGACAAACTTCTATGAAGTGGTTTTCGGTAATTGTCAAACAGCAAAGTGGCATTGATAAAGCTGAACTTTTAAGTTCATTGATAAAGGATCAAATAGATTGTTTCTAATTCTATTATACATATATAATTGGTGGTAGTTAATACAATGTGCATGTACAAGCACAGACAGGTTAGTTCTAAAATATATCTACATATGATATGAACCTGTCAGAGAAAATGGTACATGAGTAATGTATAGAAATGTGAACCTTATGTATTCCAGTACAATCTTACAGAATGATTATGAAAATAATATACAGCTTGTGGTTTATATAACTATAGTTAATTGACAATAGTGAAAGCTGAAACTACGTATCTTATACTATTAAACGAGCAATTCTTGTATATTTATTTATTTATTTATTTATTTATTTATTTATTTATTTATATATACCGACGATCTCGGAAACCGCTCTAACGATTTCGCTGAAATTTGTTTTGTGGGGGTTTTCGGGGGTGAAAAATCGATCTAGCGTAGCCTTAGATCCCGGAAAACGCGAATTTTCGAGTTTTCATGAGTTTTTCTTTCGCATTTGTAAACGTAAAATATGGTCCTTAATTTCGCCGCGCGCGCATCGATTCCGCGTAGCTCAGTCGCACGAGGTCGGTCTAATGTACGCAGATAGATCGTAGGTGTCAGGGTTTCGAATCCCGGCCAGAAATTAAGTTTTTGTTTTTTGTCTTTTTTTTTGTTTTTGTATTTATAAGAGTTTTTTTTATCTAAAGACGTGATATATTAAAATAGAACCGAGCGAAGCTCGGTCGCCCAGATATTTATAATTGATACGTATTTAACTAATAAGTTTTATGTCATGATTTATGAATGGTTGTTTTATTGTGAAAGTAATATGTTTCATTATGTATAGTTGTAAGAAACTGTGGTAATGTAGTAGTAGGAGTAAACACTTTATTGCACAGAATAAATTATGTGAAGTACAGACAGTACAGTAAATAATTTTAATGGTTATGTACAGAGGCGAGCTTATTCCCTTTAAGGGATCTCTTCCAACTAACCGTAGAACAACTGTGTATTTTTAATTTGTTCATGATGTACAGTTTGTATGAATGTTATACCTATGAAACATTACAATATGAATACATGTCATATACCTGTTGACATAAATTAAAGCGTATAAAATGTCAGCGTTAATATTAAGACTTAAACGTTATAAGTGTCTGTGAAATTTATATTTATGTGTGGTTTTATGTGGTTATAAATGTGTTGTATTTAAACGACTATGTTTTGACTTATAATAGTTATAATTTACTTGAATCGATCTGATCAATCGATTCTGGTGTGTTAAATCACATATGCATATGTGTTCTATGTTCTTAGATATGGTACCATATAGGTAGGAAATGTCAAACAAGTTGGATTGTATTTTAGAAATAAGTTGATGACATGGCTGGTAAGGTTTTACTGGGTTTCCCTTACCTTTGAACAAATGTTGGCCATAATGTTTCCCAGAAAAAGGCGGGTGATGCTGTTATTGTTTTGTATAATGATTTTAATCATAGATTTATTTTTGAGGGGGCGTGTTGGAATTAACAAAACTAAATCTATCTTACTCTAACAAGTATATTGTTATACTTTCTCTTTCATAAATGTAAACTATTGAATAAAAAACAACAGCCCATAGTTCCTAATCTTAAGGACTTCGTTTGTACTTTAGTCCCTTGGTAGCTATTAATAGGAGCACACCTTGCCTTACTATATTGCGATAATATATTTCAACTCTTATAAATCGCCATGTGTCTTTTAATTAATTGCCCTAAATCTAATAAAATATACAAGTGTTATTAACTAGATTTATCGAAAAAAAATTGTCCATTAAGAACAAGTCAGTCAAAAGATATTTCAAAAAATCTTGAAAATCGAGGTTCCGCTCTCGACTGTTTCCTCCTTCAAAACTTAATCAATCGGAACGAAATTTTAAAATCTGAATAACAATGAAATAATCTATGTCGGACCGTTTAGCTTTTTTGGTTAATTGTTACCAATCTTTGAGTATCACACCTTTTTTTGCGCCACAATGAAAAAGGCCGTTTTTGGAAATTTTTGATTGGCTCTAGTTTTTAAAAAGCAGAATATCAAAAAAATCAAAACGGTCCGACACAGATAAAAATAATAACAATCTGTGTTGAAAAAATCATTGCTCTATCTTCAAAAACCAGGAGGAAATAGTCGAGAGCGTTTGTATGGAGAATTGACCCCTACCGTATCGTCTTAAGTTATTTTATGACCCGCCGGCATAGCCGAAGACGTCGTTGACGGTACGTGGCCTGGTGATCGAAAGTCTGACTTTGTCGCGCCATTAGTGCCATTACAGAAGAGCGATAGAGATAGAGAGAGAGCGTTTCGTAAAACGCTTACGAAGTGTAAGTGATTGTGAAGTCAGCCTAGTACCTGTTTTCATGTTACGAGCGAAACCTCTACACCGTGTTTCACTTAACACTAAAAACCTGAAAACAGTTTGTTCAGAATCGAGAGTAGAATCGATTGAGCTATATCTTGATGGGGGTAATATTTTTATTTAAATTAGTATTATTAGTTATTTTTTACGTGCCCATTCTATTGTACTCGTAATACAACATTGTGTATATCGCATTGCTAGAGGTTGTTTACCTTTTTTCTGTATTTAGGGGTATTAATACTGGCCGGTTACTTGGACGATTATTTTTTCCGCTACTAGTTTGACGTTGTTTGTCAGTTTAATCTTAATGTTTATCATAAGTCATAAGTCATAACAAATTGAACTCGTACCTAATTACAACCTTGTCATTTTGAATATTGAGTTTATTTTCTTACTGCGATTACCTGTCCAATTTGAAGTTTACTGTGACAAAGCTTTAAAGTGTTTTACAGTGACATCTTAGCTGTCTATTGGTAAACCTTATGTCGTTGCAGTAACGTACACAAATAAATAGTCTTATGGTAGTTAGCAATTATTTTATTGAGTGTAGAGCTAAAAGTCGAGTAGAGCTGTACAGAAAATTAAAAATTCAATTTAAAAAAAAGTAACGATCAGATTAAAAGATGAATACTCTAGATGAGTTTAAAAAAATAAAAATCAGTTGGGGTGTCTGAGGTTTTGAGTGATACCGGAAACACCGTGTATAAATTAAACTTGACGTTTATTGACGGTGGGACCTGTGAGAACAGCGAAAAAATAACTGCGCTTTCACGAGGTGTTATGACTTGTAATAACCTCGTTAAATTTTTTTTTGTTGTATGTACAGTCAGCTGCAGAGAAAAGTAGACCCCACTGCATACAAATTTCAATGGCAGGGGTCTCCTCGGGGACTGTACATTGTGTTTTTTTTGTGATCTTAGACAAAAATAATGAGATATGATTTTTAATATTGACATAATTTACGTACAGTCTGACCAAAAAGAGTAAACATTATGAGCGCTTTCAAAAAATCTGCTTGCTCGCATTTCGACGCCGGCGGCGCTGGCGTGCGCCTGTGTGCAGACGCACACTATAACCAGAAGCATAACGATTGTAGCCTGCGGTACAGACATAGCGTGCGATCCTCTTCGAACCAACCTTACGTGCGGCTAGAGCGAAAGGGATAGCATTCATGGTCGGTACCGCCACGCCGTCAGTGGCGTTGCGGACTAACCATTATTGATACTTGCGTAAAAACACCACCATATATATTACATATTTGCATACATGATTTCGTGCATAAATACTTGACCTTTTAGTTTAATTATTTATTTATTTATTTATTTATTTATTAGTAAAAACATGTTTACATGACCTTACAGTAAAACCAATGCGTCACGAAACTTAGATAACAAAAAACACAGAAAATAAAGAAAACAAAATTAAAAATAATATTAAACAATTGATTTGGGCGATGACGTCACAGCGTGGCTCCGTTGCGTCGTTTGCCCCGGTGTGGGATTTGGCAGGTTGCCCCGGAACCGCCGAAAAACCACACCTAATTATTAAACTTATCACAGTTTTTTTTATTAAAACGTGTGTAGCCTTGGAAGAAATAAATTAAAAAACTTTTATAATATAATAAATTGTGTATATAATATTGTCTTCTGTCACCGCGATAGTTACTCATGAAATAAATTTATGGAATCAGATTATATCGCGTATAATGAATATAATCCGTTTTCTTAGTTTTATTTTATTTTGTATATGATATGTTTTCTAGGTTCTTTTCGGTGAAGGAAAACATCGTGAGGAAACCGGACTTATTCCAATAAGGTCTAGTTTACCCTTTGGGTTGAAAGGTCAGATGGCAGTCGCTTTCGTAAAAACTAGTGCCTACGCCAAATCTTGGGATTAGTTGTCAAAGTGGACCGCAGGCTCCCATGAGCCGTGGCAAATGCCGGGATAACGCAAGGAAGATGATGATGTTTTCTAGGTACATATACAGAGTGGGGCCTGTAACAAAGGCGAAGAATTGAACTCTAGGCTATTCTCCTTAAGCCGTTTTCACACTATCCGATCCGATATCGGATGTCGGAAGCATTTCAATAGAAAAAATCCAAGATGGCGCCTGTAATGTATGGGATATCGGTCCGACATCCGATATCGGATCGGATAATGTGAAAACGCACTTATACTGATCAACATTTGTTCCGCGACTTTTAAAAATAACTTGTATTTTGATTTTTATCACCCTTGAAAGTTTTTTCTAAGAGGTAATGTATTGCGAATTCTGTTAAGTCTAAAGTGTGACAGACAACGTCAATGACAACAATAATGGCGTACATTGAAGCTAATATTTATTTTGTATGAAAAATTAAAAATTTAAAGACTTCATAATTTTTAAAAGTCACTGAATAAATGTTGATTGCCTTTGTTACAGGCCCCACTCTGTATATAATGGAACTAAGATCGGTTTTCTTTAATTTTAAGTAGTTTTTTTTTTTATATTTAAAATGTAAGAGTTTTGAATGATTCACGGTTATTTTCATTAGACTTATATTCACGGTCTATATCCCGGTCAATATAAGTTTAATATTTAAAATGTGTTTTTAGGGTTTCGTAGTCAACTAGGAACCCTTATAGTTTCGCCATGTCTGTCTGTCTGTCCCTCCGTCCGTCCGTCCGTCCGCGGATAATCTCAGTGACCGTTAGAACTAGAGAGCTGAAATTTGGTACCAATATGTATATCAGTCACGCCGACAGAGTGCAAAAATAAAAAGCGGAAAAAATGTTTTATTAGGGTACCCCCCTACACGTAAAGTAAGGAGTGATTTTTTTTTCATTTCAACCCTAACGTATGATTTATTGTTGGATAGGTATTTAAAAATGAATTACTGAAATCGTTTTTTGATAATATTAATATTTTCGCGAATAATCGCTCCTAAAGAAAAAAAAAGTGTCCCCCCCCCCCCTCTAACTTTTTAACCATATATTAAAAAAATATTTAAAAATCACAAAAGTAGAACTTTATAAACTTTCTAGGAAAACTGTTTTGAACTTGATAGGTTCTATAGTTTTTGAAAAATATGGAAAACTACGGAAGAGCCGAGCGGCTATTTACCAACGCGGCTTTAAAAACCGGCCGAGAGCGTGTCGGGCCACGCTCAGTGTAGGCACTGAGCGTGACCCGACACGCTCTCGGCCGGTTTTTAAATATTATGTTGTTTTAATTGCATGGAGCACAGGAAGGTCCACATCTATGTATTGGTTTTTTTGTAAGGAAATACAACTCTACGCTACGCCTACCTGCTTTAGTTGACTGTTGACACACTGAGACAGTGGATGCGCCAGAGTATAAAAGAGTGATTACCATCTCTTGTCAAAGATCTTGTTGAGACGAATCAAACGAACCCAAACACGAAGTGGTTTCAAGACCTGGTCGTGGAATACTCTTGACTACCTTCCAGCTTCATCATCAGATCCTGGGTACCATCTCTTGTCAAAGATCTTGTTGAGACGAATCAAACGAGCCCAAACACAGAAGAGTTTCAAGACCTGGTTGTTGAATACTCTTGACTACCTTCCGGCTTCACCATCAGATCCTGGGTACCATCTCTTGTCAAAGATCTTGTTGAGATGAACCAAACGAGCCCAAACACGGAGTGGTTTCAAGACCTGGTTGATGAATTCTCTTGACTACCTTCCAGCTTCATCATCAGATCCTGGGTACCATCTCTTGTCAAAGATCTTGTTGAGACGAACCAAACGAGCCCAAACACGAAATGGTTTCAAGACCTGGTTGATGAGAACTCATGACTACCTTCCGGCTTCATCATCAGATCCTGGGTACCATCACCTCTTGTCAAAGATCTTGTTGAGGCAAATCAAACGAGCCCAAACACGAAATGGTTTCAAGACCTGGTTGATGCGAACTCATGACTACCTTCCGGCTTCATCATCAGATCCTGGGTACCATCACCTCTTGTCAAAGATCTTGTTGAGGCGAATCAAACGAGCCCAAACACGAAATGGTTTCAAGACCTGGTTGATGAGAACTCATGACTACCATCTGACTTCATCATCAGATCCTGAGTACCATCTACTGTCAAAGATTTTGTTGAGACGAGTCAGTAACCTCAAATGATATTCAATAATAAATAATACTTACTAAAAATATTAGTCAAGTTAATTAGTTAGTTACCAAAGTCGTCAACCCAAGGATCAAAGTTTTCGGCCGCAGTATACATGCAACAGTACAGCCAAACACGCACACAAGTGCGGTTTTGGACACGGCGGGTGCCGCACACAATGACAAAATAACTTCGCGATCGGACTAACATACGTCCTGCCTCTACAAGCTCTGCCGCGGTACTGACATCGCAAGCGCGCGTAACCGGTAATAAGGAGGCATTTTTAAAAAATCATCAAAAATATTAAATTGCAATTAATAGAAAACTTTTGCATAAAATCTGTTTGAGTAAGCGTTGCAGATTATTTTTATATTAAAACTACTTCAAAAACACGTAAGTTTTCGAAGAAATTGACACTTATTCTGAGGTGATTTCTGAAACAAATTGGATTCATCATATCCTCATTTACTCTATTCTAAAGCCTTATAACAAAGAAGTAGTCTCAGATGATTGTAGTACAGGATATACATAATACAAATTTACCACTTGAAGCATTCAAAACTATCCAAATTTTACAAATTAGACGGACTAAGTCAGCACTTTTCGCGGGTTTTCCTAAACATGCACCAGAAAAAAAATCATAATTTATTAAGTGAGTTAGTTTTTAAAAATCCAGTCTCACAACATGTAAGTTAAGAAGATGTCCTAATCGAATCCTGAACTTAATGAGTCTTTTAGATGACGGAAAGTGTAGCATTTTGCCGACTAAAACTATCAATTTTACATTATTACGACGTTTTCGTTGAATGCCCTCTTATGAAGTATAGACATTGTAAAGTGTAGATATTGTAGTGTCATCCCTTTCAAATCAATATGTGTGAGAAAATGGGATAACACTACAATGCTGCCACTTTTTAAATTTCTACTCTTCTCGTCTCTCTTGCCTGCCTTATTTTTTCAAGCTACGGTTGGCGGAAATGGGCAGACAATGATAATTTTAAACCCTATTATTTTTTATCACACACTATACTGAGAGAAATTCGCATTGTGAATTTAACAAGTTCGACTTGTTGCGGGTTTATCTGTTTGAAACAAAAGTAATTTAGTAAATGGAATAAATCACAATATTGATGATACAAGTCGAATTTGTAAGAACAACAAGGTCAAACTTGTTAAAAGATATCTGGTTGAATCAGCCAAACATACGTTTAAAACAATATGTGTCATGTTACTTTTACAAAATCGACTTGTTAATTCAAATAAAACATAAACTTGTAAAAATTACAACCTGGTGTCATGTTAAATTAACAATATTGTTTGGTTATTTCAACAGTATTTGTTGTTGAAATTACATTGCCTTACTTGTTGAATGCTACCTTGTTAAAACAATATGACAGCTTGTTAAAACAAACAGTACATCTTGTTGAAACTACATTACCTAACTTGTTGAATGCTAGCTTGTTAAAACAATATTACAGCTTGTTAAAACAAACAGTACATCTTGTTGAAACTACATTACCTAACTTGTTGAATGCTAGCTTGTTAAAACAATATTACAGCTTGTTAAAACAAACAGTACATCTTGTTGAAACTACATTACCTAACTTATTGAATGCTAGCTTGTTAAAACAAACAGTACATCTTGTTGAAACTACATTACCTAACTTGTTATGCTAGCTTGTTAAAACAATATTACAGCTTGTTAAAACAAACAGTACATCTTGTTGAAACTACATTACCTAGCTTGTTAAATGCTACCTTGTTAAATAGTTATTTGTTATACAAGGGGCAAAGTTGTATTTTAACGCCGAGTGTGAAATTGAAAAACGAGCAAGTGAAAGGATTCTATAGTTGAACCACGAGCGAAGCGAGTGGTTCGAAATAGAATCCTGAACTTGCGAATTTTTTAGCACACGAGAAGTAAAATACATTTGCACCCGAGTGTAACACAAAACTTTTCCCCTCACTATAGCGAGGAAACTACAACGCAAAAAATGCATTTATCACTGCTTCCAGTAGTTCCACAGGTGGTAAATCATCTTTATTACTAGATTCACCTACTTTTATCAATTTTAAAGCAGTTAATTTGACTTTATTCAAGGTCAAATTACTTTACCCACTAGTGGATAAAATGCGCTTTTACCCTCTGGTATTAAAGGATAAAACACGTGTTTCTGAGCTAGTGAGGGAAAACAATATTACAGCTTGTTAAAACAAACAGTACGTCTTGCTGAAACTACATTACCTAACTTGTTGAATGCTACGTTAAAACAATATTACTACAGGTTGTTAAAATAAACAGACAATCATGTAGACAGAATAAGCTAAGCATAAGCTAGTTGATTCTACATGATACCGTCACGTGACGACGCTTCTCGACTTTTCGACGTCGTCGCAAGATGGCGCACACACGAATCGCTCGCGCTCGGTGGGGTGACGCCATGACAGTCTGCTTGCCGCTGTACTACAAGCTAGTATACGAATTCATCTTTCGCGACGTTCCTCATTTTATTTGTTTTTTAATACCAAATAAGTATTATAATAAATAGAATAGAAGAATAGAAATAAACGTTTGTAATGATAACACATACGGTTTCGTCGCGAGTGTTAGTGCCGCGCTGGAATATCTACTCTGATAGGAATCCGGAAGAAACAAGCGGACTCGACGAAAATGACAAGATGGAGGAGCCGCTGCCTCCAACGTCTGGTGGTAGACGTCAGCACTGTAAACAGCGAGATGTTCCTCTCGTAAGCGGCGACCGGAGGCAACTTCTCCAAGTGCACCGCGGGGTTCAACGGGAAGTCACACGACGCGGAAGTGCTGGGGGCGTTCATCGACATAGCCGTATGGTGGCACGGCGCTGGTTCGGCACCTAGACATACGCCGTCGCGCGCCATGTATGGAGTGCAGCAATCACCGCACAAGATGCCCGGAACAAAAGGAGTCCGAAAAAGCTGAAGTGCTTCTATGTAAAGTGCGTTCTATAATATACGGCACGTGCGCATAATATACGGCAAATAAGTAATTAGGTTAATTTAATTTTGTCCATGTCCAGTAAAGTTGATTAATAGATGAAACCTTAAATGTTTGTTTTATTTTTCATATTTATTCACCGCGTATTTATTGTCAGATAAGTTTGTGTTTGTTCTATCTTTTCTGTGTTTTCTTTTTTGTGTGTACTTATTTACAGTCAACTTGTAACTTTATCATATTACTAGCTTTTACCCGCGGCTTCGCCCGCGTAATAAAAGTATTCTTATTGAAAAGTTTACAAAAAATAAGATTTTCATTTGGATCCGTAGGTTTCTTTGTAGGTACATCTGTCCGCGATTATTTCGATTAAGGTAAAGCGGGGCAATTCTCGACTGGGGGGGCCATTGTAACTGATCTATTTGCTGTACGGTCAGCCATGAAAGTGGTTTCCCACTTTTCGACTCTATTGATCAAAAAGTGGTAAACCACTTTTTTGGCTGACTGTACCTTACACATATTACTATTGTTTTAAAAGAAATTCTTGCAATGATTGTAGAATTGTTACACAGCGACCACAGCGTAGGTAGTAGGTACGAATATGTATGTATTTTACCTATATAAATATTTATACTGGGGAAACTTCATACAACCCACATAGCCAGTATCTCGACGCTATGGTCGGTAGGGTAAAAAGTACTTCCTTGCATTATCGCTTACAATTTTTTCCATTTTGCTTATACTTATTGCAAACGTAAACATATAAAAGGCAAACAAACAACGATCTTCTTACAGCACATTGAATGTAATAGTTATTACGGATGCAGGATACTCGCCGATGCATACTTACTAATCCCTTCCCACTGAGCCACCTGCATTTTACACTGCCTAGATATCGATTGCCGACCGATTATTCCGACCCCAATCCCTATTCTTATCCCCGTCCCTATCTCTATCCTTGTCCCCGTCCCCGTCCCCGTCCCGTCCCGTCCCTGCCCCTGTCCCTCCCCTATCCCTATCCCCGTCCCCTATCCCTATCCCTATCCGCATCCGCATCCGCATCCCTATCCCTATCCCTATCCCTATCCCTATCCCTATCCCTATCCCTATCCCTATCCCTACCCCTACCCCTATCCCTACCCCTACCCCTACCCCCTACACCTACCCCTACCCCTACCCCTATCCCTTCCCTATCCCTAACCCTAACCCTATCCCGTTCCTGTCCCTGTCCCTGTCCCTGTCCCTGTCCCTGTCCTTGCCCCTGTCAAATTATCATGCTAGGAGGTGAACTTTGAAAAATCCTTTCTTAGTGCTCCTCTAAGGAACTTCCGTGTCAATTTGAAATCTCTTGAACCAGAAGTAAAGATAAAAACTAAACCTATGATGGCTATTTTGGATATTTTAACCCCATTGCACAACAACAGGGGAGAAAATTTCTTTTCCACCTCATTCGATTTTAAATATTTATCGTGATCAGCGACCCGATAAACCATAAAAACGATACCCATATTGTGTTTTTGACTTTACCCCTTTGCACCCCTTTAGGGGTCAAATTTTCAAAAAACCTGAAACATGTCTTTAGGAATCCTCCTGTGAAGTTTCGAATAAAATAGTCAAACTAAACTTGTTTCCTGATACAAACTTTGAACCCCCATTTCACCCTTTTAAGAGGAGAATTTTGAAAAATCCTTTCTTAGTGCTCCTCTACGCCATATAAGGAACCTATGTGCCAAATTTGAAATCTCTAGGACCAGCGGTTTCGGCTGTGTGTTGATATGTCAGTTAGTCAGTCAGTCAGTTTCTTCTTTTATATATTTTTTGATATTTAAACCCCATTGCACTACAACAGGGGAGAAGGTATTTCACTTCCGCCTCGTTAGATTTTAAAAGCGTTGTATTTATCGTGATCAGCGACCCGATTAATCATAAAAACGATACCCATATTGTTTTTTTGACTTTATCACCCCCTTTTCACCCTTTTAGGGATTAAACTTTCAATAATCCTGAAACATGTATTTAGTCTATGTCTTTGGGAATCTTCCTGTGAAGTTTCGAATAAAATAATCAAACTAATCTTGTTTCCACATACAAAATTTGAACCCCCATTTCACCCCCTTAGGAGAGGAATTTTGAAAAATCCTTTCTTAATGCTCCTCTACACTATATGAGGAACATATGTGCCAAATTTGAAATCTCTAGGACCAGCAGTTTCGGCTGTGCGTTGATATGTCAGTCAGTCAGTCAGTCAGTTTCTTCTTTTATATATTTTTTTGATATTTAAACCCCATTGCACCACAACAGGGGAGAAGGTATTTCACTTCCGCCTCGTTAGATTTTAAAAACGTTGTATTTATCGTGATCAGCGACCCAATAAACCCTAAAAATGATACCCATATTAGTTTTTTGACTTTACCACCACCTTTTCACCCTTTTAGGGGTTAAATTTTCAAAAAACCTGAAACACGTCTTTAGTCATATGTTTTTAGGATCCCTCTTGTGAAGTTTCGAATAAACCAGTGAAACTAACATTGTTTCCCCATACAAACTTTGAACCCCCATTTAACCCCCTTAGGAGGCGAATTTTGAAAAATCCTGTCTTAGTGCTCCTCTACACTATATAAGGAACCTACGTGCCAAATTTGACATCTCTAGGACCAGGGGTTTCGGCTGTGCGTTGATATGTCAGTCAGTCAGTCAATATTTTCTTTTATATATTTTTTTGATATTTAAACCCCATTGCACCACAACAGGGGAGAAGGTATTTCACTTCCGCCTCGTTAGATTTTAAAAACGTTGTATTTATCGTGATCAGCGACCCGATAAACCATAAAAACGATACCCATATTGATTTTTTGACTTTATCACCCCCATTTTCACCCTTTTAGGGGTTAAATTTTCAAAAAACCTGAAACACGTATTCAGTCATATGTCTTAAGGAATCTTCCTGTGAAGTTTCGAATAAAATAGTCAAACTAATCTTGTTTCCCCATACAAACTTTGAACCCCCATTTGACCCCCTTAGGAGGTGAATTTTGGAAAATCCTTTCTTAGTGCTCCTCTACACTATATAAGGAACCTACGTGCCAAATTTGAGATCTCTAGGACCAGCGGTTTCGGCTGTGCGTTGATATGTCAGTCAGTCAGTCAGCTTCTTCTTTTATATATTTAGATTGTTACATTACATGCATGCTGCATTCGCATTTTGATTGTACAACAATCATAATGCGAATGCAGCATGCATTAATGTAACAATAATATGATAAAATTACAAGTTGACTGTAAATAGAACAAAGCAATAATGCGAATTCAACAAGTTGACTGTTGATAGAACAAGCACGTACTGTAACTACAACATGATAAAACAACAAGCTTATTATAGATTCAACAAGCTAAACTAACCAACATGGTAAGTAGCTTGTTAAATCTACAAGTTACACTTATCGTAGAAACAACATGATACAGTATCATGTAAAAACAACATGATAAGTAGCTTGTTGAATCTACTAGTTACACTTAACGTAGAAACAACATGATAAGTAGCTTGTTGAATCTACAAGTTACACTTAACGTAGAAACAACATGATACAGTATCATGTAAAAACAACATAAGTAACTTATAGAATCAACAAATTAGATTTCACGTTAAATTAAAATGACAAGTAACTTGTTGAGTCTACTAGTTACACTTAACTAAATCCAACTTGTTGTTTGAACCAAAGAGCACGTAGGCGCTATTTTAACCAAAAAACTTGTTGAATGAACATGAAAACTGGTTGTTTTTTCTCTCAGTGTAAAATCAACCTTGAGAATTTAACTTACTGTTTTTTTTTACCGTGTAGCGTAAAAAATGCCGAACTAGCAACATATGTATCCATACTAATATTATTAAATGGGAAAGTGTGTCGCTTAACTTCAAACTTGGGTAAATCCATTCTGCTTTAAAGCCAGGTTTAGACGAGCAATTAAATTTGCAGAAGTTGACTTCCACGAGTGACTTGCGTCGTGTAAACAGCTAACTTCTGTATTTTTTCAACTTTCGCTAGCTTGCTGCAAGCTCTGCGTGTAAACATCAAAAAATAGACTTGGCAAGTAACTTCTGCAATTATCGTAGGTTGTATAACTTGCACGTTTAGACGAGCAATAAAACTTGCAGAACAATACTTTTGCAATGTAATGTCCATGTGTAAACAGTCGCTGCAAGTTGACTTCTTGCAAGTTTTACAACTTGCAACACTTGCCGCAAGTACAACGTGTAAACACATTTTAGATATCCCTGCAATAACTTCTGTGTTTATTTTGTCGACGGAATAAAGTTTTCTTGCTGACATGTCGGATAGAAAAGTTTAGACCCGTGACAAAGTCATCAAATTGATATCGCACTATGAGCAACATGGAGAATTATGGGACACAAAGTGTAAAGATTATCGAAACAAAATTAGGAAAAAAAACCGGCCAAGAGCGTGTCGGGCCACGCTCAGTGTAGGGTTCCGTAGTTTTCCGTATTTTTCTCAAAAACTACTGAACCTATCAAGTTCAAAACAATTTTCCTAGAAAGTCTTTATGAAGTTCTACTTTTGTGATTTTTTTCATATTTTTTAAACATATGGTTCAAAAGTTAGAGGGGGGGGACGCACTTTTTTTTCCTTTAGGAGCGATTATTTCCGAAAATATTAATATTATCAAAAAACTATCTGAGTAAACCCTTATTCATTTTTAAATACCTATCCAACAATATATCACATGTTGGGGTTGGTATGAAAAAAAATATCAGCCCCCACTTTACATGTAGGGGGGGTACCCTAATAAAACATTTTTTTCCATTTTTTATTTTTGCACTTTGTTGGCGTGATTGATATACATATTGGTGCTAACGGTTACTGAGATTATCCGCGGACGGACGGACGGACGGACGGACAGACAGACATGGCGAAACTATAAGGGTAGTTGACTACGGAACCCTAAAAACAGCTTTGCTGCAGCTAATCTAGCAGCAAAAAGCAGGCAGCAAAAATTGTTTTTAACTTGATAGGTTCAGTAGTTTCTGAGAAAAATACGGAAAACTACGGAACCCTACACTGAGCGTGGCCCGACACGCTCTTGGCCAGTTTTTACAATTTTTTTATACCGTGAAGGTTCTTCTTATCGTAGTTCGATTAATAAATTGCGTTGTATTCCTATAACATCTCGTCTTAAAATCCAATCTTTTACCCCCTTCCGATTCTTCCGTGTTTTCTTCCCCACTACTATTATTATCGCCGCAGATGCACGCATTTTACTATGAGCGGGCATTTTTAATTTGTAAATACTTGTGGTATAATCGCCAACATACTTATCCCGTTTAAACACGTATGCAAGAACTTGCCAGGAAGATCTTGCTAATAACTTCTAAAAAAGACTTGCGACAGAAAAATTGCAGGTAGTCTAAACAGACCAACGATTTGATGCAACAAAAGTTGCCACAAGTTATTGCTAATATAAACAGTCCTGCAAAATCTTCCAGCAAGAACTTGCTTGTCAGCTTGCAGATGTAACTTGTGCTACAAAAATTGCATGTAGTGTAAACAAAAACGCAAGTTATTGCTCAATTTATTGCAGCAAGAACTTGCTCGTCTAAACCTGGCTTAAGGTTGAACATATAAAAAATATAATTTGACCCGAAAGATAATCAACCTTATAGCAGAATGGATTTACCCAGTTTTGAAGTTAAGCGACACAAGTGTGTGTGTCTGTTTGTTTGTCCGTCTTTCACGGAAAAACGGAGCGACGATTTGCCGTGATTTTTAAAGTGGAGATAGTTGAAGGGATGGAGAGTGACATAGGCTACTTTTTGTCTCTTTCTATCGAGAGCGAAGCCGCCGGCAAAAGCTAGTATTATATAAACTATAAACATATTATATGAACAGTCCAAGTTTGTGACCTCGAGCGCCGAACGCAACCTTGTGAAAAATGGAAAAAACCGTTATAATTGTCATAAACCGATTCGATTCAAAAATGTTTATAGTGAAGTAAAGGTGCGTCTTTATGGTAGGTGCTACACAGGTAGTCAGGTAATTCAGGTATAATTACAATAGAACTCACCACTATTGTCACCAGGGAATGGCGAAAAAGAGTTGCCCAGGTAACTGAACGGCGTGGGTCCGGCCAGTTGAGCTATGCTACCTGGAACAAGGATATAAACAGTGTTGATTGTTCATATAGGCCAGGCGGTTTAGTACCTACATCAAGCGCGACTTCAATCTCAAACCATTAATTCAGCAAATAGGCCACAGAGGCACCTGCACATGTGAACATTACAATATACATTTGTCTTACATTATTACTTACTGTCCAATTAACCGAAAAATAAATCACTATATTTTATTATGACTTATAAACCGCAAAAAATATTTTTAAAGAATACTTTTACGTAATAAGACAAAAACAACATCAGCCATGTCATCTATAGATTTTCTGTGAATGAAGTCATTCAGTGCGAAACCAACACTTTCTGACACTTTAAGTACGAGGCATAAAGGTCATTATGTGAGTCATTAATCTGACATGAATTCTATGACGTCACTACACGGCCGACAGCGTATTCGGTGGCCGAAATAAAAAAAAAATTACTCACATTTTTAAATTAAAAATACGTAGTCATCGTACAAATTTAACACACAAAATCATTAAATATTGGTTTCTTATGTCAAATATTACAGAAGACAATCATTTATTGTGCCAAATTAGATATGAGTCTAGTAGCCTATATATGAATTCTAAAAAAGGCAATTAGCAAAGACATATGTAACTCCGTATAGACGGATAAAGTCTAAGAAAAAAACGTACCTCAAAGCCCTAGAGAAAAAGGTACGGTGGCCTAGATGGCGTTACACCTTTGGGGAACGCTCGGTTAGATGGCGCTAATATTTATATTTGACATTTTAACACATGTCAAAGTTTCAAGCTTGTGTCGAGAGATGGCAGTCTATGCACTGTGATTACAGATTTTACTTTGACAGTAACTCTCTTTAATACTCCATCCTCTTTGGCTATTAGTATGGACTCGCGGACGAGAGAGCAAGCTGTGCTAAAGCGTCTGGATCAATAGAAGACTGTTTTGTATGCATAATCTGTTAAACCGCAATGTGATTCTGATCCTTGTAGTAAGAGTCCCAGATTCGAAGAAACCTGATTTTGCCAGGCTGAAAAGATCTGCCGTTCACCCCACAACCCCCTGAATATCATAATCTGTACACTTCGTCACACATGTTTGTTCCCTAGTTAAGTATAAGAACAACAATAGGCTAGTTTCCTATACTTAACATAAAATATTTTATGCAGTGCACGAAATAAAGCACCACATAATTAGGAGAAAATAATGGACAGTAGTTATTTTTAAACATAATTTCTATTTAATAAGTCAAAGATAAATAAATAAATATCCCCCCCCCCCCCCCCCCCCCCGATTTGATCAAGAAAAGTTCGCCTAGGTCTTCCACTACCAACTGACCCTTCTACTCCTTTTTCATATACTTTCTTCGTCAATCTCCTCTCATCCATCCTCTCTACATGCCCAAACCACCTTAACATACCCATCTCAATCTTTGTCACCACATCTACATCCACTCCACACTTCTCTCTTATCAGGCTATTTTTGATCCTATCACTCAACTTTACACCAGCCAGCTTCTTAACGCTCTCATTTCCACGGCATTCACTTGACTTTGAAGTCTTTTCTCCTACACCCAACTTTCACTACCATACATAAGTGTAGGCACCAAAACTCCTCTATGCACTGCCAGACGTGCTTTTTGCGACACTTTCTGGCTGCCCATAAAAGCGTTTAGTGCTCCATTCACTCTATTCCCAGCATTCACTCTCCTTTCAATATCTTTTCCATGTTTACCGTCCCTTGTAAACAACGTTCCCAAATCCACAAACTCTTTCACTTGTTCCAAACTTTCATTATCGATCTCAATTTCGCAATCTGTCATAATCTCATCTCTTTCAAATACCATTACTTTCGTCTTACTGATATTCCTTCTCATTCCTTTCCTCTCGAAGGATGCATGCACTCTTGTTACCATCAGTTGTAACTCCTCGGCCGACGACGCAAGTAATACTAGGTCATCGGCATATAGGAGACATTTGACCAGTAACCCTTCCATTCTCAACCCACAACCTCTTTCAGATCTTGCAAACAACTATCCATGAATAAATTAAACAGGAAATATTGCAAAAAGGCCAGGTCAGAAGTACTCGAAACCGACGAGCGTGTATGAGAAACGTTATGAAAGTGTGTGAAGCGAAAGTGGTTTGTCAGGATCGTAGTAAATGGAAATCCGTGATCTCTGCCTACCCCTCTGGGAAACAGGCGTGATTGTATGTATGTATGTATGTAAAGAAATAAAGTAAATGAATTGACCGTCACGTCACTCCTCAGTATTTCCATATTAGCAAATCGTTTTGACAGTTCATAAAAAGAAGCTGATTTGACTAGTAGGAAACTAGCCTATTATGATATAAATACCTAAAGCGGCTCTAGGGTCCGAAAGCACGGCGCGACCTAGGCTGTCGTTCAATCCTGACTTGGTCTTCTTTCTCGTGCCTTCAGCGTCGCGCAGGATCTGGTCTAGGCTGTTACTGGCTGAAATAAAAGAAAAATATGAAGGGCCAGTTGCATCAACCACATTTGACACACATCATCGTCATGCAGCAGACGTCTATGGAACTTCCCATACGATAAAATTTAACGATCGCTTTAACGGTGACAGACGGTCTGATGCAACCGGCTCTAAGTGATGCTGTATGACCATGCATCTCTGACAATGGCGACCACATATACATATTATGAAAGAGGCGCGTTCCTACCATAGAGGAATAAGTAAGGGACTCCATACATCAGTAAATGCAAGTTATTTGTAGTGACTTCTAGCGTCATTCACGCGACAACTAGCGTAAATTATCAGTACTGCTACTTGTCCTAAGATGTCGCGACGAACAAAAAGTCTAATGCTCAACAATTTGTAGCTAATATTACAATAGTACTAATCAGTACTCTGTTTTCAATTCCTTCTGTTTGTAATACAAGTTGTAAGCTGTTTTAATATTACATTTTTGGCAGACGCAACACTGTTGGCAGCTAGTGTCGAGTAGTAGTACTGATAATTTAAGCTATTTGACGCGTGATTGACGCGTGAATGACGCTAGATGTCACTACAAATAACTTGCATTTACTGATGTATGGAGTTCCCTTACCTATTTCTCAATGGTTCCTGCGCACACTGTCTAAGCTAGTGTAGGTGATCGCGTGCCATGCTTGTATGAGTGAGATATGACAGGTCGACTGGACTGGATATGGCGGTAACTGTGAAGTAACCGAGCGCGGATGGGCGGCACTTTTAGCGGGGAGCGGGAGTGGCCATACTGTACGATAGTACTCTTTATTATACTGTGGTATGACTTTGAGTTAAGTATAACCGGCCGACTGTTTAAGTCCTCGGCTGAGAGGTGCCGGTATATGTCATGTTTATAAGTTTTATTCCGATGCTGGTTCTGGGTTCGAATCCCGGTAAGAGCATTTATTTGTGTGATGAGCACAGGTCTTTGTTCCTTCACATTTATTGTTGTCAGAGTATCCAGAAATTTTCTTGAGCTTACCGCGGGACTCAGTCAATCTGTGTAAGAATGTGTTATTAAAGTTATAAAATGTATTTATTTTTCTTATCGCTCGTGTTATTTACTAAACGGCAAATGCTGGCTACATTATAAGTAAATACAGTAATAGTATTTTTTCTACTCCCGAACTGTTATTCGTCATTTACAGGGTCGTGCACACATCTTTAAAACCCTACATAAAGGTCTATTCCCCAAAGCCAGCGTCCGCCGGCTTTCCGCGCATGCGCGCAGTATCGAAAAAACTGAAAACGCATTGTTTGGCTCTGTAACCATGGCAACGCCTTATAACGACACTGCGGGCGTGCGCGGGAAGGCTTTGGGCAGCCGAGCTGACAGTGCAAACCTTTGAGTCAAAATAGAGGAAACAGTGTGAATTTCACGAAAGTTATTCAAGAAAACTATTAAAAACTAGTGCATAGTCGTAGAAAAAGTATTGTATGCAACGGTGTTTAACTGAGTCAAAAAATACTCGTGGCGTCTCAATAACAATTTTCGGCTTCGCCTCAAATTGTTACCCAACGCCACTCGTCTTTTTTGACCTCCTTTAAACGCCTATTGCATAAAATACTATTATATAATCGTGATATAATACAAAGCTTTTCAGTCGAGGACCATGTTTAGGCCACGAAGCTTGCTGAGTGGCCTAATAGTACGGTGCGAGAGTGAAAAGCTTAATTATATCACTATTGTATACAATACTTTTTCTACGAGTCATCATCTTCATCATCAATGGACGGAAATATCATCATTGATCATTCATGCAAGTTAAAATTAATGTTAATAGAGTCGTTCACCGTTGTATCAACATCGAATTACCTAGCAACCAATTGTTTGTAATAACCGTCCCTGATTGGCCGATAACGCGACAGATAAAAAAGTGTTTCAGATGCAGGAAAATTTGCCAGGTATCGCAAATTAGTATAGAAATTGTATGAAGTTCTATTTTTGAAATTATTATAGTTAACTAAAGTCAACTATAATGAGCTTATTATAATTGAGTCGGAACTGCCATAGAGTATCCAACACTGAAAAGTTAGCACTTATAGTTTAGTCTGTGGTGCCCTAATTGACAGATTACAGTCGACAAATATTATGAATATAGAAAAATATTATTGCACTACAAAGATAACATATTAAAGCAAACACAGAAATCAAATGACGTACATTTCGTGGCCCGGGGCGAATATCTGGTTTATAAGTGCCACAGACAAAATAACCTCTAGGTTAGCCTTGTCTGTGATAAGTACATATATTATAAAGAGAGAGCGAGGCACTAGTGCCGTCTCCGTCACTCACCCGACACGGAGCCGAACACGTCGGTGGAGTCTTTGAGCACGTATTTCCTCAGGTTGAGGTACTGCTCCTTCTGAGCCTCGACTTGCGTGTGAACGGCCTGCAATCTGCCCGCCAGCGCTACTAGCGACTCGTGCATGCGCCTTATACCGAGATTCAGTTCTGTGGACAAATTTATTTTTATTGAATTCCGTTAACTTTGAGGCAAAGAACTAAGCTAAACTAGAATAACTCCGTATAGACAGATAAAGTCTAAGAAAAAAACGTACCTCAGTATCATACAGAAAAAGGTACGGCTTAGATGGCATTACACCTTTGGGGTACGCTCAGCTAGATGGCGCTAATATTAATATTTGACATTTTAAAACATATCAAATCAAGCTAAGAATATGGGCCAAAATTGTCAAAACTGAGGTTCAAAAGTTTTAAGCCTGTGTCAAGAGATGGCAGTCTATGCACTGTGATTACACATTTTAGTTTGACAGTAATTCTCTATAATACTCGATCCTCTTTTCTTTGAGGGAAGGTTCTTTAGGTCAAATACAATTAAAAATAAAAACTCTTACGGTTATCGAATAATTAAAAATAAATTTAATTACTGAACACGTGTGTGGCATCCCTTACCACTTCCTAATGTTATTTGTTTTAACATGTGCCGTCAAACACTTGACATTGACTAATCATTAATGTTATGATTAAAGTCCTCTCACACTAATTAATCCATTTATTATGTATGAAAAGAAAAAAATCGAATTAAACGATAAGCGATATACAGGGTGGTTTTTGATGATGAACCTGACTGCGTGTCGAATTTAACGAAAAACAATAAAAACACGGTGTATATTCAACTCTCATCTACTACAAAGTAGACCTGTTTGTGGACAGACAAGTGTTTAGGGCAGCTAGAAGTTGATATCGACATTAGCCAGTTTTTTTACAGAACCACAAAACTGGTTTCGGAACGTTGGCAGTTTTTTTTAGCTTAGCTGCAATTAAGACTCAATTTAGGAGTAGGTAGTGTAGGTACAGGTATAGTCAAGGTATCAAATATAAACAAAACTAGGTATTAAATGCAAAAGGTTCCATTGCTTTGTCTCGCTCACGCCATGTCGTGGCCAGGCTGTTATTATAGAAATGTACTAGAACTATTACCAAAGACCTATATAACTTCGTATAGACAGATAAAGTTTAAGAAAAAAACGTACCCCAAAACCATACAGAAAGAGGTACGGTGAGCTAGATGGCGATACACCTTTGGGGTACGCTCGGCTAGATGGCGCTAATATTAATAATTTACATTTTAAAACATATCAAGCTAAGAATATGGGCCAGATTGTCAAAACTGAGGTTCAAAAGTTTTAAGCCTATGTCGGGAGATGGCAGTCTAAGCACTGTGATTACACATTTTACTTTAGGCAGTAACTCTTTAATACTCAATCCTCTTTGCTATTACTAACTGAGCATCCGGGCAATAATCCATTTCTATCTGACTCTCTCGCTCGCACTCGTGAGGCTTATGGCGAGCACTAATGTGTATAATATTATTTTAATATCATGATTCATGAATCATGATATCACGTCAATACACACTCAGAAAAAAAATATAGGCATCATCAGTGTAGTTATGATATATTTGAAGAGTGTCTTTGCAAAAGGACTTATTTCTATAAGTCAACAGAGGTTATGTTAATCTATGTCTTCCTAGAGAAATAAACCTTGTTGACTTATAAGTCATTTTGAAAAGACACTCCTTATTTTAATAGGTGCCGCTAAAAGTCGAGGTACGATTCTTAGTCATCCTCCTTGCGTTATCCCGGCATTTGCCACGGCTCATGGGAGCGTGGGGTCCGCTTTGACAACTAATCCCAAGATTTGGCGTAGGCACTAGTTTTACGAAAGCGACTGCCATCTGACCTTCCAACCCGGAGGGTAACTAGGCCTTAAGTTTCAATTTGTTTCAAATATCAAATCACATTTCGCACATAAGTTCCGAAAAACTCATTGGTATGAGCCGGGGTTCGAACGCGCGACCTCCGGATCGAAAGTCGGACGCTCTTACCGCTAGACCACCAGCGCTTCTTACGGTACGATTCTTAGTATTAAGATTGTAAATCCATTATAAATTATCCTTGCGAGTACTAACCTTGTTCAGTGAGCAATTTCGGCGAGGACTGCATCTGTTTATCGGCGACCTCCATCTGCCGCCGGAACGTCACTATCTGCTGCTCCAGCTCTGCGATCAGCTCTTTGATGTACGCCGGCGGGGCCATGCCCTCCAACTCCGTGCCTGCAAACAGAAAATAATGTCAAAATGGTTCTTACGGTTCCGTACCTCAAAAAGAAAAACGGAACCCTTATAGGATCACTCGTGTCTGTCTGTCCGTCTGTCACAGCCAATTTTGTCCAAAACTACTGAACCGATTAACATGAAATTTGGCACATATAATGTTAACCTATGACCCAAAGACGAAAATGTAATTCAAATTTTAATTATAGGGGTCAATTATGGGGGGTAAAAGTGAAAATTAAAAATCAAAGTTTTTGGAACTGTATTGTGTTACATGTATATCAAATGAAAGATCTATAGATTACAGGAAAACCTAGTCAAGCTTAATTCGGACTTCATAGAAGAAAAAAACTCAAATTACGAATTCCACTCATTGACGCTGCAAGGAGTTACCAAATCTCTTGAAATTATGTGAGCGCGTTTGAATATTACATATAAATTCATTTCTGTTTCGTTTTTTTTTAGAAATTGTTAAAAAAATCGATTATTCGCAAAAAATACGGAACTGTTGCACCGCGAGTACAACTCGCACTAGGCCGGTTTTTGTGACGTCACACGTGGCCATAAAAGTAGGATGACAAAAAAAGAGTCCTCCAGTTTTGGTCTAACTGGAGCAATTTGAATTGTCATTGGTATTCAATTCAAAAATTAATTTATATATAAAATAAAGAAAATAATTAGCTTTTTTAAATGTTTAATCGAAACGAAAATCATCCACTGTATCCTCTATATACAGCTCATGAAGGGTCACTTTTTTTTCGTTGTCTGCCGTTTTGCACTCATGGGATGTTCATATACGCGACAGCTTCTCTTTCGCACACTTCAGCAGTCTTTAAGCGTAAGCGAAATGATAGGTCTGTGCACATCGCACACGGAGCTAGACTATAGCATGTATGCTGTATGCTAGACTATAGCATAAATTAAATATAATAAGATCATACCATCCCATACATTAAAATGCGACCGCCTACTAACGCGCTTACACTCCACCACACATAGATGGCGCCACAAAAAAATGCCTTGTTGCCACCGATTATTTGTAGATTGGCATTAAGTATCAATTCCGAGCCGTAAATCTATATCAAAAGTGATACTTAACGCCATCTACAAGTATAATCGAAAGCTACAAGACATTTTTTTTGTTGGGCCATCTATGTGTGGTGGAGTGTAAGCGGGGTCTTAGGTGGTCGCATTTTAATGTATGGGATGGTATAATCTTGTTATATTTTTTTTATTTTTTATTTATTTTATTCAATTAATATACATGTGGATACAAAAACATTATTTTAAATATATTGCTCCACAAAACTATTTATATAGTTTGACTGTGGAGTCAGAGCTCGCTAATACAACAAAACAAAAATATCGCTATATTAATCAAAATTATTTGACAATCCGGTAGGAAGTAATGGCCATCGCCATTCCTATAGGATATCCAAGAGATGTTTTTTGAGTTTATTCTTGAACACTGTTTTTTTCCGTTCAAGAACAATGTTCGCCGGTAAGGAATTTAATAGATAGGGTACGCGTTTTTTTAGAGTTCTTCGCTTCGCTCGCGTTAGAAAGAGACAAAAAGTAGCCTATGTCTCCATCCCTTCAACTATCTCCACTTAAGAAATCACGTCAATTCGTCGCTCCGTTTTGCCATGAAAGACGGACAAACAAACAGACACACACACATTCCCATTTATAATATTAGTATGGATTTATGACTATAGCCAGTGATATACCGAGCGCATCTCTCGCCGTGGACTCTGCGTGCGCGAGCGCGGCGGCGGCGCAGGCGCGCAGGCGCGCGGAGGCGGCGCGCGCGCGGCCCAGCTCGCTGCTCAGCGACAACGCTTGACGCAGTGTCGACTCGGCCGTACTTGACACCTGAAATACGTAGCATTACTATATTATTACAGGGCAGTTCGTAAATATCCGGGTCACATAGAGAGAAGCACGTCGAAAGGCAATTTCCTCGGCAAACGTGACACGTGGCAAAAAAGAGCAATTCGAACAATAATGCGTGTACCACTATGGACATCTTGTCGTGAATACTTCTCAAGGTTAGGTATTTTACCAGCTTCTGCATTATACGTGCTCGTTTTATTGACTGACTTAGTAAAACACATGTCTAAATTTGAATCCTTAGAGGAACAGGAGTTGCGCTTTCAAACACGAACAAAAAACATTAAATACTCCTTCTGTCCTAAACTTCAAATAGTTAGGCATAGTGTGAGGTATCAAGCGGTCAGAATATTTAACCAACTACCTGAAAACCTGAAAGTCATTACGGAACATAAAATATTTGGTAAGCATTTAAAAATGTTCCTATTGAGGGGGTGCTTCTACAGCACTGAGGAAATATTTACTTGTACAGATTAAGCTGATTTATTTATAACTTTATTTTATTTTTTGAATCTTAATTATTGACATGTTCCGCTTTTATTTTAGAATTTAAAATTGCATGTATTAGTTTGTAACATTTTTCTAACACAATAATTTATTGTTAAAGAAATGGTTGCAGGTTGCTCGGCCGAGTAAATGCGAGCAATGCTTCGGTCGCGGCATCGGGACGTGCCTCGCTCTGTGTGGACCCGTCTAATGAGTTTCGATTTTTGACAAAAGATGACTCCATGTGTTGCTATTAGTGTAGACTGTAGAAGCACTACTTTTTTGCCAAATTTGTGAGGAAACAATGATGAATGAAGCTTCATTCGAATCGAATTTTCACATCAAAAACAACTGAAATAATCTTTATTATCTTTACTCAAACATGGACGGCAAAATCGACTAGAAACTAGAACACAAAGTATGGCCAGTCGAAAATTATAAACAATTCAGTAGTTAAAATAGCCATATGTATATTAAATGAAGGCAAAGGTCCTCTAAACTGTGATATATGTGTACCAACTTATATGTATGTGGGTACGCCTAGATTAAGCGTTGGTGGCCTAGCGGCAGGAGCTGCGACTTTCGATCCGGAGGTCGAGGGTTCGAACCCCGGCTCGTACCAATGAGTTTTTCGGAACTTATGTGCGAAATGTGATTTGATAGTCGCTTTTCGGTGAAGGAAAACATCGTGAGGAAACCGGGCTAATCCCAACCCAATAAGGCCGTTGGAAGGTCAGATGGCAGTCGCTTTTGTAAAACTAGTGCCTACGCCAAATATTGAGATTAGTTGTGTCAAAGCGGACCCCAGGCTCCCATGAGCCGTGGCAAATGCCGGGATAACGCAAGGAGGATGATGATGTACGCATAGATTATACTTACTTATGTAAAGGGTAGTTACAATTCTTCAGTCTTGAATTAAACCTCATATGAATCGCATCAAGTGTTTGTGTCTGGCACCTAGATTTCCATCCTCCTGTGTCCTAGACTTTATAGTGGCGATGAGACGATTTGGACCTACGCATTACGTGTGTTAGGTATTATAACTAGCGGTACGCGACTAAACAGGCAATAAAATTTCATACCTTATGCAGTGGCTTGATCGACACCCTCATGATATCAGAGCTAAGCGACTTCTGCTTTTTCACAAACTCTTTGAATGACTCCACATCAGTTAAGATTTCATTTGGCAGCTTGGTCTGTTTTGGTGGTTCACCTGAAAATATAACAAATTAATTTTCAGTGCACATGGTGTTTTATCCCACACTAGTTCGCAAAGTGGTCGAAACTTCAAAGCGCTATTTGCACGAAAACTAATACGTGCGAAGAAGACATTTTGTGTCGTTTAACTTCAAAACTGGGTAAATCCATTCTGCTACAAGGTTGATTGATTATCTTTCAGATCATATTATATTTTTTATATATTCAACCTTAAAAGCAGAATGGATTTACCCAGGTTTGAAGTTAAGCGACACATTTGTAACTCGTGTCGATTGAAAACACTTTCTTTCGGTCGTGTTTTAATTTACCGCCACTCGTTCCGAACTCCCTCTTTTCAGTACTTTAATTTACTCATTTATTTATTGTAAACATAATTTACAGCATTACAGTCAAAACCAAAGCACTGTACAATTTAGTTTATAGGTATTTTTAGGTGATTAACAAAAGAAACAAACATATATGATACGATCACCTTTCGTCCATCACCTCATAATACCACAGACGCATTTGATACACAATCATCCATCTGCTTGCAAACACATCACATTCTAGTGACCACTTGTATCGTAATCTACTTATTTCATCACACACCCACACTAAATGTGCTATAGCACGCAGGCGGAGCGTGAGTTATAGAAAAATCGTTTTCCGTAGGGAGTAAAGAAATTTCTAGTACTGTATTGAACTCCTTTTTACCTTTTTGCGTATTTTCTTTAATGCAAGTGTGATGAAAAACATTGTGAGTAACTCGGGGAGTATGAATATCACTAACGAGAGTAAGTTAAATCGCGACGGCTTGCCGGAGCGATTTAAAGACTCGAGTTAGTAATATTCCTCCGCTCGGTGACCAATGTACTATTAAAACTTCACAAGTTAGTACTTTATAACGAATTCTAGTGAATTAGCTTACTTTTTCCATCGCCTGTGGTTGTGTTTGCAGTCCCAATGCCGCTTTGTGATAATCCGCCTAAACCGAGACTGGGCGTCACTGTAAAATAAAATATAGTTTTGTCTGTGTATGTTCAAACACCATTATTTATATTATGGCCCACAATTAAGAAAAATGTGGTGTTTTTTGCTTCTTTTTTTACATAATGAATGAAATATCTGCATAGTATGAAACAAAGTTTCTTTCCGCTGTTGTGTCTGTGATCCTTTGTATGCCTAGTGCAACAACGCAGCGGACTTTGAAGCGGTATTTTTAATAAGTAGAGTGATTAAAGAGAAAGGTTTCAATGTATAACACGTGTGAGGATAATCGTCTTTTCAGTCTGCCTTCACCCGACCAGTGGCATCTAAAACATTTCGAAAATCCTACAGACATAGAAACCATTCTGACCCACTTTTCTAAGTCACTATGTTGTGAGGAAATGGCGATGGATAGGGCACGCGCTATGCAGAGCAAACAACCACGTGTCCAAGCAGGGTCTCTGCAGGCAATCACCCGGCAGTAGACGGTCGGGACGGGACGGCCTTGTACCACGTGGAAGCTATCAGTGGAGCAAGTGGACTAGGCTGGAAGGATTTGGAAGTAGTCGCCCAGGATCGTGAAAAGTGGAAGATTCTTCTAAGAGCCCTATATAGTAGGTAGTGAGGGATAACAGGACCATCATCATCATGTTTAAAAGTAGACACTAGACAGTCTGTAAAGGTGGTTTTCCACCGGGAGAGCGTGAATGGGCAGAGCGGAGAGGGAATTGTAATTTGTATGGCAAATTTTCAATTCTCGCCCAGCGCATCTTCGGTGGAAATAGTAAAGATTGACTGGGATGTGCGGGACTTTAATTGAGATATTTGTTAGTGTAAAAATGAACTGTATTGCTTCCGATTTAAGTATAAATTAACTCTGATGATAGTTTTCCGCCGGCAGGGCGAGACGAGAAGTGGCTTAGCGTGGAGAGGAGTGGATTGACGTGGATGTGCGGGACGTGAATTGATTATTATTTGTTGCTTATTATTATTCCTACTTAGAGTATAAATTAACTCGAAGGTGGTATTCTACCGGAAGGACAGCCACCGACACTCCTGTCGCTCGGACGCACCACTTCTCCTGCTCCTGACGATCCTGCGCGATTTTCTTTGAAAATCTTCGCCGGATTGACCCCGGCTCGCGCCGGAGGGGACAGCCTGCAGACAGCTGAAGCCGTCGCCGATCGCCCCGGCTCTGGACCTTAATCTGGGCAACCGGATAGAGGTCTAGATGCTAGGCGCTGAGAGGCGATGAAGCGTCGCGACTGTGTCACCGCCCACATCCGAAGCCCGACTGCGCTCAAATGACCCGACGCGCGCCGAGGTGCCCCCCCGCCCCCTCGGGCAGGGTGGGTACTTCGAAAAACGCGATGGGCCATCTACCCGCATCAAGTACGCCGACCGCGACGACCCCCCCCGACCCGCCGGTTAGGGTGGGTAGTCTGAAACGCGAGTTTCTCGGCGTACCCACAGAACCCACATCAAACCACGAACCCGCCGCCGGCCACCCAGCGCCGCGGCCCACCGTCACACCGACCCCGGACGTCTCTACGACCCCGCGGGAAGTCCCTTTCCGGCCGCCCCCGTGCAGTCACCAGGATCGTGATCGTATCCTGGCCGACGGCTCGGGTAAAGCCGGGTCCCCGCCCTTGTCACCTACCCAGGCGGCGAGCGGTAGGGAAGTATACCGACGGTTACAGGGGCATTTCCGCGGCGAGAACGTAGAGCTCCGGCCTGATGACCTCGCAGTCCTCCGCTACGTGGAGGAAAACCCGGACACCAGACTAGCCAGTATGCTGAGACAGATAGGCTATATCCCACCTGCCCCAGCCAAGAAGCAGCCGCCGACGCTCGAGGAGATCCTCCAGAGCGTTGGCCCCCCCGCGCATCGCGCGCACACCCGCCCTAGCCAACCAGCCCACGTTTTTGGAGGTCCTCCAAAGCGTCGGCCCACCACCGCGCGTCGCACCCGTAAGCTACCCCAGCCTACGGCCGCGACCGCCAGAAAACCCCACGCCGCAGCAGACCGCAGGCCCCTCCAAGGGCCCCGCCGACGCACCGGCCAGCCCCACGGCCCCCAACCTGGAGGCTGTGGCCACCTCAGACGTCACAGAAGCCGACCGCGCGCCCGCCGTGCCCGCGACAGCGGAACCCGGACCCGCGGCCGCACCGACCACACGCCACGCCACGCCGCAGCCGACCGAGGACCCTTCCAAGGGCCCCACCGCAGCTCCGGCCAGCCCCGTGGCCCCCAACCCGGGGGCCGCGCCCGCCGACCATCACATCGTCGCGCCAGTCACCAAGGCCCCAGCGCGGGCCCCGGACCAACGGCCGCGACCCCACGAACCCCGGATGCAAGGCTGCCGTACAAAAAATACAGCAGCACGCCAAAAGCGTACCAAAAAGAGCGGTGGTACACGGCAGCCTTGCAAAGACAAAGGGGAGGGTAGAAGAGGAACCTGCTTTCTCAACTACCCACCCCGAGTCGCCGCATCAAAAACCCCACCGCGCCTGACTTCACGCCGGCAGAGCACTGCGCCGCTCCACGCACGCCCACCAGAAGGCCACCGTCGTCGACCCCTGTCAGCCCGCGGAGCTGACAAACCGGGGCTTCTAAGCCAGAGCTTCGTCGCCCCATCACGACCCACGCAGCACCCACAGGACACCCGCACCCGCCCCCGCCAGCTCCGAGGAGAAGGCGGGCCCGGTCGACGAGGTTGGAGACTCGTCGCCCACCAACGACTCACGCTCACGCACCGGACACCGGCTGCACTACAGGGAGGACGCCGAGAAGGAGCACTCGCCGCCCCCCCGCAACACTGCTGACAGGCCCCGCCAGTCAGCCACAGATGGCCCGCCGGCTTCGCCGGCGGCCCATCGATGAAGCCACGCCTATATGGCAACAGAGGAAGCGCCCGTTGTAGCGGGCGGCAAACACAAACCGCCAAAAATCTAACTCAAGATGGAAAGGCCAAGATCTTCCCCCAAGGAGGGGGTCGACCAGAAAACACACGAGCATTCTACCGGCAGAGCGCGACGAGACATCGCGAGGCGCGGATTGAAGAGGATGTGCGAGACTTGAATTGAGATATTTGTTACTGTAAAAATGTACCGTATTGCTTTCGACATAGAGTATCGTATGAAACCTACAATCTACGGCAGGCACGCGCAGGCACGCGCGGGCTCGCGCAGGCCCGCGATGGCTATTAATGGCAATTTTTAGTGGAAAAGGGTCCGGGCGATTTCAATTCCCTCTCCGCTCTGCCCATTCACGCTCTGCCGGTGGAAAACCACCTTAAGACTATAATAAATGACATTATTGAGTAAGACCTTACCTGTAGTGGATGTTTGCAGTCCAGTGGCCGCCCCTAATTTGGCACCTGAAAACAGTATATACATAACCAAAACGGTACAAAACTATGCATATCCTCCACTCTTTAGAAAGGTCTTAATTTTGTTCCCATCAATGTGTATATGATATTTGACAATTTTCTTTACTACATAGAATTGTGGCATTCTTCAAACATAACATCCATGACTCTGGAACAAATATCTGTGCTCACACAAATACTGGGATTCGAACCTAGGACCATGGTCATCGGGATACATACAAGCTTGAGTATTCCCATACTAAACAGAAAGTAAGGTTTTTACATTATGAAATACACCATATAGCTAATAAGTAAAATTTTTTTTGAGGTTGTTGGTAATGTTAATATTTAAAAACTTAATGCCATTCTCTAATATTTTCCCGAAAACAGAGAATATTCTAGAGAATGGCACAAAACACAACAGAACTGTACTAAATCTCACCACATGACGGTGTAATTGTCCGATACTGATCTCTTGAAGCACACTTGACATGATATATAGGCGTGGCCGTTTGGCTGAAACTACAGTTTGGTGATGCCTTGTAACACGGGCCTTGGACATCTTGGAAGGTTTGGGTGATCGGGAGGAAGGGATCTTGGTAGGAGTTGTTGGGGTTCGTGGAATCTAGCAGAAAAGGAATAATTACTCTGATTCATTATTTACAATGAATTAGTCCAGGGTAAGAGTGTAGTAGTGTGTAGTGTCCAGGGTATCGATGGAGGAGGCCTTCACCCAAAAAGGGTCTAATGCACCAGCATAATTAAATCAAATTTAATGTAAAAAAAATTGTAATAATGCAGTTAGAATAAAAGGCTTTTTTATTTTTAAGAGTGTAGAGATAAAAGTGGAGAAATTAGCCAGGTCCACGCTGAGTACGCAAGGCAATTTGTTCGCGTCAAACGCCCAATGTGGACGTGCCTCGGCCGCTGCTTCCGCCAACGTAACGTCTCAGCCACGACATTGTTCTAAGCGCGACAGCGGTGAGCGGCAACCATACGTGCGAATGAAAAGTCCCATCGCTGTGTCTCACTCCAATGTATGGCCGCCGCTCACCGCTGTCGCGCTTAGACCAATGTCGTGGCTGAGCCGTAAGTAGAGCGAGGTCCGTCGAGGGACAATTCCTCGCGCGGCAAACGTACTACGTAATCAGGACGTTTGAAGCGCGAGCACATTTAGGCTTTGCCATACAGTTGGCCCGACGCTACGCTCGCGAACCGCTAGATGCGGGGGGAGGGGGGGCTTACCTAGCGACGTGCCTTGCTCTGTGTTGACTCAGCTAATGATAGTGTGATACTTTACTAATGCCTCCTATACTGAAATTTTGGCTCCTATATTTTGTGGCTTTAATTAAACTTAAATCAGAAAACAAATAAGAGCCATAATATGTTTCTGATCAGTTAAAGATAGGTAAAGTTACTTACCAAATAAACTGTTGCTTGTGCTTGTTGAGGCTCCGAATCCGAAACTACTCTGGGTGGTAGCTGCAGCCCCAAAACCAAAGCCCCCGAGTCCTCCGAGCCCTGTGCTGGCCGAGGTAGCTGGTGTGCCGAAGCTTAGTCCTGTGCATAAAATATAATAATATTATCTTCTTCTTCTTCGTCAAAACCTCATGATTGGGGGTCAAGACCACCATAAGTCGCTGTATGTTGCAGTGCTCTCCACTCAGGCCGATCTTTTTTACATTGTGGGAAGTTGAATATTGCTACCCAGACTGAGCTTACCAAAGCGATTTAAAAGCTCGAGTTTGCAATATACTTATGTCCCGGGTTACACACAGCTTCACGCCACCTTAGTTGCAATATAATGCCATCGCAGTTGCCATTAAAATTTTTAAAAAACCCCCCAAACAAAGTGGACCGATTTTCATGAAAGATGGCTAAGAAAACTCCCAACTAACTCAGCTTTCAAACAAAAAAACGAAATCTAAATCGTTTCATCTGTTTGGGAGCTACGGTTCCACAGACAGACACACACACAGACAGACAAACAGACACATCACACATCAAACTTATAACACACCATCGTTTTTATATCAGGGGTTAAAAAGATTTTTCTATTACTCCTGCTCTGCCTATGGGCAATTTCACATTTAGTGTGAGAGAAGGCATTTAACCACTCGTATATTTAGACACAAATCTGTATCTGGGTATTTCTATTGATCACTTTTCAATTCATCATGAGTAATACAATCCCATAGTTCAGCAGTTCTCAATCTTATTTTCCCATGGAACCCTTTTAGAAAGCAAAATATCTGACGGAACCCTTAAATTAAATAAATGAAAAGATGGTTATGGTAAGTAGTAAAATCTAATGATTCGATTGTAATGTGAGGTTATGACATGAAACTGTTTTTTATTTTTTAACAATTGGTGAATTTTTGGTTTTATGGAAGAGAGTTGAAGTTGCATATGGGTCATTCCATTGTGACGGGTGGGACATTTATACTCTTTTTTGCCTACATTTTGCTTTATTTCTGCCAAACGGCAACAATTAGCGTATTAAATATGACATTATCAATTACTTGAATAATCAATGCGTACTGTACCATCAAAAAAAATATGAAAATGTCATTATTATTATGAGAAATTGATGGTATAAGAAGTGTGACGGGTGGGACTTCAAAGTGCCTCTCCTCTCCGACTTGACTTACACAATTCGCAATTGGTAAGAAACTACGAAACTTTTGTTAAACAACCATTTTTTATTTAATTCCTGATATTATATAGATTAGGAATTAGAATAATTTACGCAAATAACTCGTAAAACAAAAATAATTTTGCTTCTCAATGCTTGTGACGGGTGGGACAGCGCTTTGTGACGGGTGGGACGAGTAACATTTGAGTATACAAATATATGAAAAATATAAAGACAGTTCGTTTGTATTTACTTTAAATCAGCTCTTTTATTAATTATTTAATGTTACAAGTAATAATTTCAGTAGTTTTCTTAGAGCATTAAACCAAAAAAAATATTTTTTCAACTTGAATTTTTAAAGGTTCAGAAAATTGTCAAACCTTGTCAAACAGTCTATTACCACATACTTTTATCAGTGGGTCAGAAATAATGCCAAAAATTTTACCAGTTTTAATGAAAAAGACTTCTTCCTGACTCATAGGCCTCATTGCATTCATTGTGTTCTAAAAAGTAATACCACAACCGAATTAAGCAATATTAGACATATAATTTGCTTTAATATAACCCAGTTAGGTTTAACTAAACTTAAAAGAAGGATTTTATACTCATTAACTCAAGTTTTATCAGATAACCCATTTTGCTCACCCGTCACTGTGACGGGTGGGACCTACTTTGAAAAGCGTTAAAAGTATACTTTTATTCACAAGAGCAACGCGTTTTTTAGCTAAAATAACCAACCTCAACCTAATTGTTACTTTCACAAAGTAAGACATCAAGAGTTTAGATACTTTTAGGGTAAACAAGAAAAAACTTTGTTTTATTGTGACGGGCGGGACGTGAGTTACGCATTGTGTAGACGCCCAATAAATCCTAACCATGAAACTTAATTTAAAGTTACTTGCCACTGGTTTAAACAGCTTTAAATATATTTTCTTTTACACATATCACTTTCTCCATAATGTTTATTAAAAGCGCGAAATAGCGCTGCCAACTTAGGGTATATATATGCCACCTTAGACAACTGGTGCTAGGGGTACGTTTGGACACATATAAAATGCAAAAAAATTTCATAAAAAGGAAAAACTCATTGATTCATAAAATTAGGCATAATGTTCTATTCTCTAGATGTAGATTTAAATGTAAATTAAGTTATTTAATTTTTATGCCTGTGGTGTCGGTTTCGCTGGAATGACCCATATAAGGTAACCAAAATTCACACTGAGCCCCCAGAGAGGCTTTGCGGAGCCCTAGGGATCCGCGGAGCACACTTTGAGTATGGCTGCCATAGTTTATTGACTACATTGGTTACTTTGTTTTATAATCTGTATCAATAAAACATCTCTCACCAGTGGAAGCAGTGCCAGTCCCAGCTCCGAAGTTGAGGCCGCCAGTGCCCAATCCACCGCCAAACGATGGAGCACTAGTTTGGCCGAAGGCTGGTGTGGTTGTTGCCCCGAATGCAGGCTGGGAGGTTGCTCCTGAAATAACCAAACCGCTCAGGATTAACCTTAACACATTCACTACCAGACAAAAATGTCAGAAACCCAACATTATGTATAACTGGTTGCTTCTATGACAACCACCCACCCAGCTGGTTGTCCTGCATCTGAGCAAAGTTCACGAGTGCCTACTAGGCAGGTTCTCAGTTGTGAAAGTGTTAAATAGAAAGTAACATGCCATACACAATATATCACATATTGACAACACTCAACAGACATAAACAGCTGCATTAAGCACACAAAAATACAAGTATTATGAACATAGACTATTTCATTACACTTACCAAAAGCTGGAGTAGTTGTGGTGCCAAAAGCAGGGGTTGCAGTGGCTCCAAAAGCTGGTGTAGTATTTGACCCGAAGGCAGGGGCAGCTGATGTGGCTCCAAAGGCAGGTGCAGCCGAAGTAGCCCCAAAGGCAGGTGTTGCTGTTGCTGCGCCAAATGCTGGTGCTGTGGAAGTTGCCCCAAACGCGGGAGTCGCCGTCGCCCCAAACCCAGTGCTGGCCCCGAACGCAGGCGTCGACGTCGCACCTGCCCCAAATGCGGGAGTGCCTGTGTTAGCACCAAAACCAGTTGATGTGGCCCCAAAAGCGGGCGCTGCACCGAACGCGGGTGCCGACGTAGTCGCTGTGCTGCCGAAACCGAAGCCTGAAGGCTGCGACGTTGCCAGACCGAAGCCCGGCGTTGCGGGTCTGTCAAAAGTGAGGTTATGTTTAATTTACTTTCAACGAAAGATATGCTGAATATAATTTGTTATAAATTGAATATTCAAAGATAGACTACAAAATCTCGAATCCACAAAACATTACTGCACAAAGATTGCCTGTCAAATGAATTTTGGCATTCACACAATACGTCAGATTCAATGAAATACCTGTTTTTGATTTAGCAATGCTAAGAATATTGTTGCAATATGAGTTTGGGTACGTATGTGCTCAATGGTTTATTAAATACGTACTTGGCAGCGCCGAAGCTGAACCCTGAAGAGAGCCCGGATGAGGCCGGGGCACTTGATGGAGTCCCAAATGAAAAAGACGTCATTTTGGACAGATCACACGCTTTCCTCACTATGTAATTATCACTATGATATCATGATTTTCTAGAAAATTAATAGTGACAATAGTAATTCAACGGTTAGCAAGCAAGAATATTAACAAGGAATAAACTCATTAACTCATACAGCAAGAGGGAATGAACGGTCAAAACGGTTGCAATCAATCAAGTCGTATGCACAAACGTCAAACTTTTTTTCGGGAGTAATGTACAACCAAGCGCGGCGCAATAGTATCCGGTCCGGTCCGGACCAAAGTCCGAACAGAAAATCGATGTCGAAAACGGTCAATTATGTTTAGACAGGGCTAACAGATTACTTCTTAAATCACACTGAGGACCCATAATAGAGACCGAGAAAGGGATATCTTTTTCTCACTTTGGTTTTGGGTGACTTCACTTTGATTTTGGTGCAGTGCGGTAATCTGTTGGCATTATTAATGTCAAAGGTTTGCCTGACATTATTTGGTTGAGCATTAGAGCGTCTACAGACTATCCAACATTTCTAGGACAAACAAACCAAACTTGGACCAAACAGACTTGTCCTGTGTCCAAAGAATATACTCGTCGCCCGTCCGCACCTATATAGGTCATTCATAAGCGAGGGCGATAAAGAGAAGAACTTTCTTGTATTCACTTGCTTCAAAAACAACATTTGCACTGTTGTACATGTAATGCAAATTATGACATAGATTGTATCAACATGTCGTTCGAGAGATACAAATCATTTTACGCGCCGGATCAGAAACGCCGATCTACCTGGAAATGCCCTGATTGTGTGAAAAAGAACGAGCAAGCTAAACCACCGATCGGTAGCAATAATGAAACACCTCAAACAAGTACAAGAAACACGATCTACAAAACTATGAACTTAAGACCAAAGCCTCCGGCTACGGCTAAGGCAATGAGCACCTCCCAATCAAGAAGTGACGAATCCTCTGACACCAGTGTTCTTGGAGATACTTTGAATATATCACACTCTTCGGAACTCGATTTGGCTGACGGGACAATTACTATGGATTCTCTCAGTAAAGTTTTAGAACAAAAACTAGCATCTCATCATCAGACTACTAGAGCACATTTAGAAATATTTATTCAAAATGAAGTATATGCGGCAATCACTTCATTCAAATTAGAAGTCACTCAAAAGACGAATGAGCTTTCCGCAGAACAAAAACAGATTAATGAGAAAATAAGTGACCTAACAAGAAAAATTAACTCTCTAGAAAATGATAATCTCACGTTACATGCAGAAATACGCAACTTTCAAAATAATACTCAACCTCTACACAGTACTCACTTAAAAGCGGACACGACCACTCTGCAACACCTCGAAACTGAGCTGTCCTCCTTGAAAAAACAAACTGCTTTATTAGAAGACCGCTTTAAACGACCTATGTCGTACGCTGAGGCTACCAAAGAGCAGTTAAGTCATGAAAGCACTACAACAAGTTATGTTCAAGAAGTTGGTAAGATCACCCCTATAAAAACCCCGGAAATCTCTAAGAAAATAGTACTCTACGGCCTTAGTGAAATCTGGCGTGAAACAGAATCAGAGCTGCTCAACAGAGTACTTCGTCTATTTTACGATTTGTATGGCATGGACCTTACTGGATGTATAGACGATCTATACAGAATAGGACGAGCACCTTCAAAGAGGCCGTTAGTGATCGAGTTACTCAGCAAGAGGACAAGGAAGCAAATTTTAGACAATATCGGTTATTTAAAGAGTACAGGATTACACATTTCAGAATTCCTAGATTCTGGAAGCTTACAATTAAGGCAACAACTTAGAAAAAGGCTCATAGAAGCGAGACAAAACGGGAAAAAGGCTGTAATACGAAACAATAGACTCATTATTAATGGACTGGACGTTACACAACAGGCGACGACACAACCGCAGTTACACCAAACTCAGCTACAATCAGGGTCAGTCGCAACATCAAGGCCCGAGACGCCGCCGCCGCCGTCGACACAAGACAACATGCAGAGCAGTGTCCCGAGCCCGAGTACGACTACGAGCGCGACTCAACCATCAGATATAAATAATTTTCGTCCCTAAATCTAGCAATTTAGATATACTTTACCAAAATATGTGCAGTATTAGTAATAAGTTACATTTAGTTGAAGCCTATGTAGATGAAAAACCTAATTCACATGTCCTATGTATAACTGAGACGTGGATAACTAGCTCAAAAATAGACCTATTGTACTTGGAAGGATATAATTTGGCAAGTCACTTTTGCCGGTCTAATTACGAAGCCGGAGGAGTATGTATCTTCCTACGAGCCGATATCGAATATGAAGATCTAATAGATATAAACAGCATTTCCATAGAATACATATTTGAAACCTGTGCCATTGAACTATGTAACACAAATTTAATTATTATTGTTATTTACTGGCCAAATAGTAACAGAAACCCTGATTTGTTCTTTGAAAAGCTTGAACAACTATTGCAGTTAGTACACACAAAATATAAAAATAAAAATGTCATAATAGGGGGGGATTTAAATGTAGACGTACTCACAAAAACGATCCTATCTAAGAATTTAACAAATCTATTATTATCTTTTAATTTTAACCAGCATGTAAAAGAAGCTACAAGAGTCACCAAAAACACCGCTAAATGCCTAGACGTTGTTTTCACTAATTTTGATGCCGATACACTTAACGTAGAAGTTCAAGATTTTGGTTTTTCAGACCATAAAGGAGTTAATGTCACAGTACCTGTCGCGAATAAACGTATAAACATAAAACATGAAAATTATACATACTACAAACGATTGTTCTCAGAAAAAAATGTACTATTATTTAAAACTTCACTACAATTTATAAATTGGTTTTCTATATTATCTCCGCAAAATACTATTAATAAAAATTTTGAAGAATTCAGTTACATATTAAAAACTTTACTCGACTATTGCATACCCAAAAAACGAAAACAATCTAGAGAAAACCCAAAACGGGCGTGGTTAACACCCGGAATCAAAAAGTCCTGTCTAAACAAACGGTTATTAAAAAGCCTTGTTATGCAATCAGATGAGCCTATATTAACTCAATATTTAGAAAAGTATACAAAAACATTAAAGAAAAGTGTCACTATAGCAAAGAAAATCTACAACGTTAATAGGATAAATAGCTCACACAACAAAATCAAAACACTATGGAAAATTATAGGAGAGCAGTCAAAAAAACCTAACTTAAAAAGTAATTTAAAAAAAAATATATTTCTTAAAATAAACGACACAATGACCGATCAACCGAGTATAGTAGCAGATACTTTTAATCAGCGCCGGCCCGTGCACTCGATCAGGGTAGAGCGAATTTGAGTTTCGGCGCCCTTGGGAAGAAGTTTTACGACGTAGATAAAAAATCGCGAGCGTAGCGAGAAATTTTTTTCATAGTAATGCCGTAATTTGAAGATTACGCAATACCTACGGAATTTATGAATTTCATCATACAGAGTACGAAAGGGACTGAACTTTCTCAGTCGCACCCTAGTATAGTTACGTGGGGCTGAACGTGGATATCATGTACATAAAATAACAAACAAAATGGAGTCCTATAGTGGCTAAGTCAGGAAAGCAGACTTGAGATAAAAATGCGAGCGCGGAATTTTTCCTAAGTAACTAAAAGAGAACTGATATAAATAGTAAGTGCGAGCGAAGCGAGCGCGATTTTTTTTCCTATTGACGCAATTTATTAAGACAACCCGCTAGCAGGGCAGCAGCGAGCTTCCAAACTTTGATCAACTGCAGAGCTGCGGTCTTTGGCCTATTTCGGGGTATTTTGACCTCAAAGGGCGCCGATGTTCCCGACTTTTAGGCCTTATATTTTGCCATCACTATTATTTTTATAATACTAAGAGTATTAAGACATTAACTGCGAACTCGATCGTCACCATCGGGATACCCATTTCGGTATTTTGCCACTAAGTGCCCTTCGGGATCTTAGTCCTTTGAAGTTCGCTCATCATCTCCTGTGACTCACAAAATTGCGCCTAACTGAGACGTTTTGCGCCTTTGGCTTTATGAGGAACTCCGCTTTGGACTATCGGATATACTCATATTTTTGCATTTGGATAGCGACGTAACTTTGTCGTTGGGCCGCACAACAATGTGGTTCGTCAAGGGCTAGAATCCTCCTTTTACGATGCCCTTATGAATGTTGGTATATGTTGGCAATGTGGTGCAACTTTCCACTTAATCTGAATTACAAATCTAGATTTTCAATAGCTGGATTAATTCCCGACTTCTCTCGCCGGTTTGTGATATCTGCGCGCCCACGCAATGTATAATTTTTTTGTATGGATTTTTCCACATTCTCGATTTTGGCGCCCCCTCTCCATGTGGCGCCTAGAGCGGCCGCTCCACTCGCTCTACCCTTAATCCGGCCCTGCTTTTAATACTTACTTTTCTTCCGTGGGTACGAATATAAATGATAATCCACCAAGTGGGCGGCCAGTTCTTAGCCCCTCACAAAATACGATGTATCTATCTCCAGCAAGCCACATAGAAATAGAAAAGACTATAAGGAACCTAAAAAATAAACACAGCTACGGAATTGATGAGATACCCCCTTCACTGGTAAAAACCTGTTCAAATGAACTTATACTACCGCTAACATTTTTAATTAACCAATCATTCACAACAGGTACCTTTCCCGAAGCCTTAAAAATTGCAGTTATCAAACCTATCCCTAAAACAAAAAAACCAACAGACCCAGACCAATACCGTCCCATTGCAATGTTATCAACTTTTTCTAAAATCTTTGAAATGGTTATGGTCAAACGATTATCAGACTTTTGTGAAAAGTACAACATACTTGATGATTGCCAATTTGGGTTCAGAAAACAGAGAGGAACAATTATCACCGTCTACAAATATATTCAGGCAGTCATTAATATAATAGACAGTAAACATCCTGCTTTTGGCTTAATGCTCGATATGAGTAAGGCGTATGACCGAGTAAAACACGACATTTTACTTAATAAACTTTATGGAATCGGGATACGTGGCGACGCTTACAACTGGTTCAAGTCCTATTTAAAGAATAGAACCCAATTAGTTGAAATAGATTACTATGATAAAATTAGCAATACCGTTGGGAAAATACATTCAGAAACTAAACAGATAATGTGTTCCATTCCTCAAGGCAGTGTCCTTGGTTGTATATTATTTTTAATATACATCAACGACCTTCCAAAGATAATTAACTCCATCAATATCAAATGCTTTTTATATGCTGATGACATTTCCATAATATTCTCAAGTCAAAATAACGAGGAAGTAAACCAAAATATGAATAGTATTCTAAATGTTATTGTTAAGTGGTTTGATGATCATAATTTAATATTAAACCTCAAAAAAACCAACCTTATCCAGTTCGGACCCCATCAAAGACCTCCAATAGAAATAAACTACACATATTTAAATAATTCCATTCAACAAATCAATAATTGCAGTCTCCTTGGAATAAACATCGACGAAAATTTAAACTGGAAATCTCACATTGACAAAATTAGCACAAAACTTTCTCGTTTCACCTATGTCTTAAGAAATATAAAAAAAAGTACAGACTTTAAAACAGCCATTACTGCATATTATGCATTTACCCAAACCTGCCTTCAGTACGGAATTATTTTGTGGGGCAATAGCACAGACATATTGCAATTATTCATAGCACAGAAAAAATGCATTAGAATCCTCACAAATAGTAAAAATACAGAAACATGTAGACCTCTCTTCCAAAACCTTAAAATTTTAACTTTGACCAGTTTATATATTCTAGAAGCCAGTAAATTTGTCCGCAAGAACCCTAGTTTGTATACAAAAGCCAAAGACCGTCACACATGTTCCATAGATTTAAGATATAGAGACAAACTAGCCATACCTTCGAGCAACTTACAAATTAGTAATAAAAGTCCTCATGTAATGACTATTAGGATTTATAATTGCCTCCCCCAATATATAACTGAAGAGCAAACTTACGCAAAATTTGTTAACAAACTAAAAACCTACTTAATCGAGCACAGTTTTTACACCTTACAAGAGTTTTTCAACGCAAATGAGTACTATTCCAAGAATTAAATAAATAAATACACTATATTATTTTACTTATATACAGGAAATAGGCTGGATTTTTATATTTAGGATTAAGTACTTTAGTTATAAGATGCTTGTTTCTTTTTTAATATATTATGTGTACCATATTGCAATACCCTGTAGGGTATCATGTTGCTATGTAACTATTTATTGTACCTAGTGTAAGATCTGTACACCAACATGAGAGCAATAAAAATTCTATTCTATTCTATTCTATTCTATGTATACCTAAGCGTTTAATGAGGAGGCACACTCAAAGGTTATGACAGATGGCGCCACCCTATTAGTCCATATGTGAGAGCGAGAAGATGATATGTTTTTTCTCTCTCACACATATGAATGACAGTGACATGCCTAGATACTTGCACAGGCGCTGCCTGGCGCGATAAAATGTCAGTGTGCCTCCTCATTAAGAAAACTATGTGAGTGATCTTCCCTTGATATTGGTGCGGCACCGTAGTCTGTTAGCTCTACAGGCCCGCTCAGAAGGGAACAATTTTTCGCCAATATGATCAGCCCGTCGTCACTCCCACGGAAGTATAACTAAACTCCCATCCCAAAGAGCATTGAATCACTACGTTCTACCTAACCTACTCAAAGCCCATCCTCTTTGCTAAAACTTCAGGAATAATAAATTTTACTCTGTCAACATGTGTCAATCTTCAGATTTTCAGTACCAGTTTGAAGCCTACAAATCAACGTTTAGTTGAGCTTAGCAACTATTTAAAATGAACCACTTATCATGGGGTGGTAACATGATGAACTCGTGTAGAGCGATATTTAAAACTACGCCAACATCCTCGGGGATCAATTTCAAAATTCGTCCACCATCTGCTTTTCCTCGGGCACCCAAGGGCCCTCTTCTTAAATGCCCTGATAAACTGGCGAAGAAGCTCATTAGAGGGAATATGAGAGTTGAATCCTCTATCGCAGGCTGTTTTAGTAGAGTTGTGAGTGACACCAGGATTTGAGATGTGCTGTATTGTCTTATTTTGTCATTAAAGGTGTTTGGTAACTATGCTTTGTTTTATTAAATGTACTCACCTAAGAATATTTCATTCTTGCTCATCTAACTACATACGGTACATACCTTAGCAGGTATAGAAGTAATTTAAAGATGAAATATCGTACGTTAACCTTTATCTAGTCGCACTATTTGTAAGTGCGATAGGGACGGCCTGATATTTTATCGTCTATCGCGCGACCATGCTTCCCGTGTAGGTTACGTAGAATAGTACATTTCGATACAAGTGTGAAAGAGAGGAAGTTCGAAACGAGTGGCGATAAATTAAAACACGACCGAAGGGAGTGTTTTAAATCGACACGAGTTACGAATTCCCTTTTCGCACGTGTATCGAACGACGTTTTTCAGTACAGATGGACCTCCGAAGTTTCGACCTGCCATATAATGAACCACTTCTCGCACTAGTGCGTAAAAAAAACATCATCTGTACTGAAAATGGTATTTAATATGCCTACGTTTTCTTTATAAGTACAGATGTAGTGTGAAAAGAGTTGCCTTCGTATTGTTACGGAAACGTACCAACGTGTCATGCCATTTCAGTCAGTCTCAGTACAAGATGTACTGACATTGACTGAACCAGCATGACAAATACGAACGTTTCCGAAGGAAACCCTTTTTGCTATGCTAAACATTTATTGCTATGCTCTTTCAGACAGGCGCTTACTTGAATATTTTTAGGGTTCCGTAGTCAACTAGGAACCCTTATAGTTTCGCCATGTCTGTCTGTCCGTCCGTCCGTCCGTCCGTCCGTCCGTCCGTCCGTCCGTCCGTCCGTCCGTCCGTCCGCGGATAATCTCAGTAACCGTTAGCACTAGAAAGCTGAAATTTGGTACCAATATTTATATCAATCACGCCAACAAAGTGCAAAAATAAAAAATGGAAAAAAATGTTTTATTAGGGTACCCCCCCTACATGTGAAGTGGGGGCTGATATTTTTTTTCATTCCAACCCCAACATGTGATATATTGTTGGATAGGTATTTAAAAATGAATAAGGGTTTACTAAGATCGTTTTTTGATAATATTAATATTTTCGGAAATAATCGCTCCTAAAGGAAAAAAAAGTGCGTCCCCCCCCCTCTAACTTTTGAACCATATGTTTAAAAAATATGAAAAAAATCACAAAAGTAGAACTTTATAAAGACTTTCTAGGAAAATTGTTTTGAACTTGATAGGTTCAGTAGTTTTTGAGAAAAATACTGAAAACTACGGAACCCTACACTGAGCGTGGCCCGACACGCTCTTGGCCGGTTTTTTAGCATAGATTCGTAATTTGGTACATGACGGACACATAAATTATTATTTAGGACCTGTGGTGCGGGTGGTGGCCAACCACTACCGTAAGAATACCTAAAATAAGATATTTTAGTGGTTCTAGAAGTTAATAGAAGTTATGCAAGTCATTCCCGATGCCTATTCCCACATTTAATATTTCAGGGAGTATTACATCAACAACTTCTCTAGAAAATAATGGCTCACAATCAAACAAAGAGTCTCAGAAGTTTACCTACGAGTATACACTTACCGAGATGCACGTTAAGGAAGCTGAGAGAGCAAGGTAAATATCCAAGCATCTAACCCATTTCATATCTCGAGAAATGCTAGTTTGTTAAGCAGGTACGTAACTACGTAAGTATCCATTTCCGCATAAAACCTGCCATAGTAATAAGTTCTCTATTCCATTCTCACCAACATCCTTAGCCCTGAGGGACTCGCGACACTAACGATGTAGTGTAAGCCCTCCAACAACATACCAACAAATAAATAGATACTGAACCTTGACCCATTGCTACTAAAGACTGATATAACTGCAAATGTTAACGTGGTTACATCATGAAGCTCATGACCTTAGGAAATTTCTCCTAATTTGTAAGATTCTACGCCTTATTCAGTTGTGTTTAGACTTATTGTGTGTGCAGGTTAGGCGGCCCTGTTCTTAGAGTGTAAATTATTGAATCCTGAGCAACGTAAGGAGTCTCGCGGTGATAAAACTAGGCGTTCCGGGAGTAGTATTGGTTTTCTTGAAATGAAATGTAATAGTGAGTTTATTACTGCCGGTAGTCGTTACCTGTTGTTGAGTTTATTGGGTTTGAAAACTTGTTTGGGTACTTATTTCCTTTTTGATGTACAGGTGATGAGTTTGTTATGCTAGACTTATATTATCCTATGGGGTGAATTTATAAGGCATACCTACATTCGCTACATGCACGACTGGTCCTGCCCACATTTTGTAGGTTTTCCGTCTTAGATTGGAATATATCCAATTAGTTCCAGCGGCCGCCGCTAGCATTAATGTTGATTATGCCCATATTATCAGATGTCGTGTATTTGAGACAATCAGCGCCACTCCATGCACGGTCGCACGTTGCCATTGATACTTGCCAATCTTGCCATGCTTGTTTGTGTAACCCCCACTATAGCGAAATATTAGTCACCTGTGACTCCCACCCACTAATTCTGTAGTATTAATACGTAGGTTACTTAATAACAAAAATAACTAATAAGTAGAGATCGTTATCAAGGTGCACTTTTCGTGGCAAACGGTATGGTTGGCAAAAAAAACAAATACTTACATTTAAATATTCACTTTGTTCTTAACTACAAAATAAATACTTACCTTCTTAGGATTACACCTCTACGGTACAAAGCCTATTCCGACCAACTATATATTTTTAAAACAATATAGGTACGTAAATGACATTAATTATGTCATAAAAATACACTACGCGAAGTGTAGGTATATTATTTTATTCCAAATAATCAAATGCACTCTAGGCTATCTACTACTACACTATCTAGAATTGTTATTCAAGTACCTACTTCAAGTCAAAAGTAGTGCACGAAGCCAAATCTGTTGAACAAATTTTAGTTATTTATTCAATGTAATTTAGATAAGTAATTATAAATATGTATATATTTCATAATTTGTTAAGTATATAATGTTTTAAATACTTGTGTATTTGTTTTTTTGCCAACCATACTCTGCCACCAATACAGCACGCTGATAACGATCTTTACAATAAGTACTTAACTATTTTGAAATACATGCAGTGTGCAAATAGTACATTGTCCAACAAGAGGAGGAAGTTGAACATTACTAATGAGAGTAAGTTAAATTTAAAAACTCGAGTTTGCAATATTCAAACTCCCCGAGTTACACAATGTTTTTCATCACACTGGCATTATAAAAAATAAGTGACATGGCGTCTTACTAGAAATTTCATAAGTTTCTTAACTCCCTTGGGAGAAAGATTTTTCTATAACTCCCGCTCCGCCTGTGTGCAAAATCACATTTAGTGTGCGAGTGTGATGAAAATATCTATTTATCTATCTATTTCTCTATCTCTGCTAGAATCCTACAAGTGTTCGGTACAGTCACCGACAATATTATTATGTTATTCTTGGGCATTTTCGCGAAAAAAGATTCAAAACCCCTTTTTTCCAAAATAGGTAAATTTAATGTTTTTCCTACTCAGAATCACGAGCCCTTTCGATCCTACTAGGTAAAAAAAGCGTCTTAAATTTAATTTTTCCACATCCTTATCATTTTTCAAACACTTCGTACAGCGGTTACAAACTGGAAAGTATGCAAAATAATAGAACATTTTGGGACCATTGTTTTGTCTCTTGTTTTTTTGTCCTAGATAGAGAGGGCTTGTGATTCTAAGTAGGAAAAACATACAAACCTGCCTTAGAAAAAATTACCTCCCCCCCTCCCTGGATCCGCGCATGGTGGTGATAGATATTTTTGCGCCCTCGAATAGTAAGTAGCATATTATTGCCGGTGACCGGTATATAGTAACCATCTACGTCTACAACTGTGGGACATGCCTGACATGTTTACTTCATTAATGAACTATTTCTACCATCTACTTAGTTAATTACTAAAACCTTGTGGGTTCGGGCGCTCCCAAAAAGATTACGTAAGCAAACTATCTAAATGTACTTCTCCTTAATAAGTTTCGGTCAGTATTAGGCGCTTACACTTGAGTGTTCAGTGTTCTTACCGCAATTTAATTTGCACGTAATTTCTTGTCGCTTAATTTGTATTAAGCCTCTATTTGTATAGAGGGTTTGGGTGCCGATTTTTGAATGTCGGTTTAATTTTTGTTTGTAGTTTGATGGTTAATTTTGTGTTTCTTTCTAATGCCTCAAGGCATTTCATTCTAATAATAATTATGTAAGTCGTCTGGTGAAAATTCCTGGAAGTCAAATTAAAAAAAAAGTCGAATCTTTTAACACTCAAAAAGAGGAAATTATAAACGAGTGGCTATAAATTAAAACCCGACCGAAGAGAGTGTTTTAAATCGACACGAGTTACGAGTTTCTCACGCATGCGCGGATCCAGGGGGGGGTCATGGGGGTCATGACCCCCCCCTGGAGCCTAGGTTGGCCATACAAATAGACCACGTGACCCCCCCTCCGGGGCCTGGGCCTTTACCACGTGACCCCCCCCTGGGCACGAAGCTGGATCCGCGCTTGTTCTCACGACGTTTCGTACGGTGTTTTTCAGTACATACCTATGGCCCATTGAAGTTTCGACCTGACGAGAAATGTACTACTTTTCAAACTAGTGCAGATAAAAAACAGCAAATGTACCAAGGTATGTCAGAGCTCATATTTGGCCTTAAGTCAAAGTTGGAATCAAGTCATAACAACATCGTTTAACTAGAAATGGACTCGAATAACGAAACTTTACAGTCATATCAAATCCCCTTTTATACAATTTACTAAAATAGCATTAAAAGCTTAAAAATTAAAGTACAATTTTGCCCCACAACCAAGCTTTGTCAAATGTCTAAACTATATAACTTTCAAGTGGCACTAAACGGTATCTCTGTGATTACAGCATACTATGTTGTATTATGATGTTGTGGGACATATTTTAGTGCTAAAAACATGCAAAAGTTTATGATGCTTAATAAAAGATATCTTGAACCGAGTTAGGATGATATAATGCTGTACTTAGATGAAATATTCGAGCATATATATAGATTTATTAGGTTCTTACTCCGATTTTTAATTTGATTGAACCGCGAGCGTTGCGTTATGTGTGTGGGATCTTGAGCGTTGCGAGGGTTTCAGGGCACGTAGGTTAAACAAATTTTGCCACCGACTAAAACACAGTTTTTTACTACACCGACACGAGAAAAATATTAACTAAGTATAAAACATGAAACTAAATTAAATTCACCAATTTTTTTGACATTTATGATCCATAATCAACATTTAAACGTTAATAATTACTACCAGCCAGCTTTGGGCGTCGAAAATAAAATTTGTGTGAAATTACTTTGCACCCTCGTGGATAAAATGCAACTTTGTCATTCGTTTTTGAAGTATCAAATTTCCCCTTACCAAAAATGTTTGGTCCATTAATTGACAACTATTTGCTTATAATTTGCCTCTCAGTATAATCAACAGCAATTACGGCAAATGGGGCAATTACTTGTGTCAACATTTGTAGTTTGATAGTAGATTTTCATTATATCAATATAATACTCGTGTTTTATAAAAGGGTCTAAGTGAATCTGTTGTGCTTTGAAATTACGCCCTTATGTCGTTGAATGACATAGAGCGTGTCATTCAGGATGACGCGTTGAATCTGGCCTTTGATAGTATGACATTACCACAGAACTATTATTTCGCTTACGCTTAGTCACTTACAGAGATGAGAGAGCTGAAGTGTGCGAAAGAAGTTAGACTACCTGACATGATAGACCCCGGATTGTTGTCGCGATGACGTCGAGAGATGATGAGTAAATGGACAGGTACAACAAAATGATACATAAATTATAAGATAAGATAAAAATGTATATTAATTTCACCAGAGAAAAACATAATTTCATTTACGGTACATCCAAATACCTAAATTTTTTCATAAAAAAAATTCCCAGTGAATTTATCAATATAATTTTTTTGGTAGGTATATAACTGCAAAACTTAAATTTCTACTGTTTACTAGAAGACGTAGCCTAACCGCAAGTCATTTAGAAAAACTATTGATCTGTTACGGAGAGTCTGTTAACGAAAGAGCAACGTCGATATTTTTTATAGGAAGTTTCGCAATAATATAGGGCGTAGGGTTAGAGCCGGCGTAGCTTTATTTGACGTTCATATGCGCATTGTAATATGCCTACTTGAAAAATAAATATTTCATTTTCATTTTCATTTTTTTTTTATACAAAAAAAAAAAAGTAACAATTTCGTATTCATCAACACTATAATATATGATATTTCTTATCTTATCTTATCTAAATAAATTCGTATTAATTAATACTGTTCCATTTACTCCCCAAATCACCCTATTGTGACGTCATCGCGACAACAATCCGGGGTCTAGACATGACCAATATAACCTCAATAGCGGCCGCTAGCGTTGTTACCTATATACCGTGTTTTTTTTGTTTTCCATTAATTCGACACATCGTTAGGTTCATTATCAGTATTAGTTAAATTCGCAAACAAAAATTTTTCATCATTTTCATACATTAGTTTTTGTTTTACAAGGGGGCCAAGTTGTTGTTTAACCGCACGTGCCAATATTGATACCCGAGCAAGCGAAAGATTCCAATATTGAACCGCCAGCGTAGCGAGTGGTTCAAAAAGTGGAATCTTGAGCATTGCGAGGGTTTCAAGGCACGAAGGTTAAACAAACTTTGCCGCCGAGTGAAACACAAAATTTTTCCACGCCAACACGAACAAAATACTGACTATAAAACATGGAACTAAATTGAATCTATCAATTTATTCAATATTTATGATTCAAAATCATCATTTTTAGGTAAATTCTATCAGCCAGCTCAAGATGTCAAGTTAAAATTTGTATGAAATTACTTTCTACTCTTGTCGATAAAATGAAATTTTGCTATCTGTTTTCGAATAGCAAAGTAAGCCTTTATCAGTTGGCGTGGCGAAAAATAAATTAATTAATCAGGGTTACCCTTAAGAATAACATTCAAGTTAGTGTCAAGTGATTGACGGAACATGTCAAAACAAATAATATTAGAAAGTGGTAAAGGCTGTCACACACGTATGAAGTAATATTTTTATTTTTTTAATAACTCGATAACCGATAAGAGTTAAGATGGTAGTTTCTTAGAGAAATTAATTGTGTTTGATCTAAACAAGCTTCCCTTAAAGTTAACGGGATTTAATAAAAACACGGTGTATGATTAAAATTAACTTGAAAATTTTCGCACTTCTGATATTTGACAGTCTTTCTTTGACATCCTACGGGTGCCTTTCCACCAGAGATGCGCTAAGCGGATGTGTTTGATAACTATATCCACCAATCAGCTTAGTCGAACCGCTGTTACGGCTCAGCCACGACATTGGTCTAAGCGCGACAGCGGTGAGCGGCGGCCATACATTGGAGCGAGACACAGCGATAGGACTTTTCATTCGCACGTATGGCTGCCGCTCACCGCTGTCGCGCTTAGACCAATGTCGCGGCTGGGCCGTTAGCGCTGTTGGGAACGGGTTTGACTAAGCTGATTGGTGGATAAGGATATCAAACACATCCGCGTAGCGAATCTCTGGTGGAAAGGCACGCTACATCTATGGACATTACGAACCAGAAGAATGGTCTTCCCGAATGAAAAGTTTATATTTCCAGTAAATTTTGTTAACCCCACCGTGACTGAGAGACAAAGTAATCGGGTCACACTTAGCGGAGACCGTTCAAGGAATATCGGATAATTTTACGCGATTTCAATTCTAAAGCTGTAGTGAGGGGCAAGAGTCGAGAGACGGAGAAGGTTAACTTTTTGTGAGTTAGGTTAGGCTCCGCGCACACGGGCGGCAAAACTGTTTTGTCTCCGTCGCTCGGTCTATGGGCTAGTATGAAGGTGCGCACACGAGGCGACGCAACTTTTCATACAAATACGACGGAGACAAAACAGTTTTGTCTCCCGTCTGTGGGGGGCCTTACAGATGTAGTGCGAAAAGATTCGTTTTTTTACGGAAACGTTCGTATATGTCACGCTAGTTCCGACAGTGTTAGTGTTAGTACCTCTTGTACTGAGACTGACTGAAATAGCATGAGACGTTTGTACGTCTCCGTAAAAATACAAAGAAAATTAAAGTTTTTCGCACTACGTACACACAGAGAACCTCCTAGGAGGTGGTCTGTGGTGGTACAGTACATTTTGCCACGTCGGGGGGAAGTTGCAAACGAGAGTAAGTTGAATTGCGACGGCTTGTATGAGTGATTTAAGGACTCGAGTTTGCAATATTCTCACGCCCAATGTCAATGACGTACAATATAAAAATAATGTAAAAAACATTCTTCATACTCCCACAGTAATTGTGCTGTTGCTATTTCTAGTACCATACTTAACTTTTTTATACACCTATACATATTTTTTACATTTCGAGTGTGATGAAAAATACGAGTCTTTAAATCTTAAAAAACTTGTTCCGGTTTGCACAATTTAACGTTTTCACACGTTGCACTATGTACTATAATATTTATTTGCGGTCTACAGTTATTTTAAAATGCCTATTCGACTTTAGATAAAACGGTCACTCGTCCCATCACTAGCGACCAAAGTCTTGGCCAACTTTAATTGACTTTCTAGATTTTTAATTACAAACTTCAAGGAAAGATACACCGCCAACGGCGGCTCATAATGGAAGGTTTTACAATTCATAAAGAAAAAGTTGATTTTTGTTCGGCGAAGTGTAAAGTGGGTACGGATTTAGGAGCTTGAAGGTGTTTCATTGAGATTTAATTTAAGCGTTAATTAAATGGATACTTTTTTTTTGTTCGAATTTTTAAATAGTCTGGCCAAGATATTTTGGCAACGATTTTAATAACCCCGCCTCTGCAAGTACCTATACCTACTTCATAACTTATTAAGTACATCGAAGTTAGACGTTCAAAATAAAATTTGCACCGGCGAGGCTAAAATCGTTGCCGATTTATCTTGGTATAACTATAGGGACTTAGGTCACTGCGGTCCATAGATATATTAGGTATGTATATTACGGTAATAAATTCCTGCCTGGATAAATTCTAGTCGCAAAAAATCAATTTACGCATATTTTTACACCAATTAAGCGGCAGTTTATTTATTTTCTCGACCAAAGGACGGCGTCCATCTTGTCGAACCAAGTAAGCCCTTTTGACTGTCCGATGAAGATCCTATATAAGGTCCTAATTTATTAGATGCAGATATTTTTACAGCTGATAGTACTCGGTCTCTGGAGTATATTAAACCGTGAAACATTATAGCTTTTACGATGTTTTTTTGGAGAAAACGGAAAAACAAATTTGCTACGTAAAAACACCCTGTTTATGTGATTATTAAATGAAAACTCATTGAACAGATTCTAGTACCTCTTTTACGTACCACTTAACTGTAACTGGCCACTTCAATGACATGTGCAGTTTTCCCGCCGAACCTTTACGACATTTTCTCAAACATGCAATGAAATATTGTCTTTACGTTCCTTAAAATGGGCTGGGAAGTATCGCTTTTTGGGCGCAACAACTCGAGGGGACTGTAAAGGGATTTCATATTATTTTTTAGGCCTAGGCCTGCAAAGTAACTTTTTTAAGTAAGCTGTCAGTACTGTCATGTCTCTTTTTTTTTAATTTTTGTGTGACCTGGATACTTGTCACACTTGACGTTTGAGTGTATTTGTATTTTGTCACTTAATAAATAAAATATTGTCCTTTAGAGCATTTTTTTTTATTTCATTGTATGTTTGAGAAAAGCACTATACATGCCTCGGCGTGAAAACGGATTCCCGGCCTCGTATCCCTATCCGGCCTCGCTCGCACGCTCGCTCGGCCGTATATACCCACTTGGCCGGAAATCCTCATTTTCCCGGCCTCTGATGTAATGTACTATTACAACAAACAATTGTTGACATGACAGACAGTGTTATTGTGACATGTGATAATGCACATGATGATTTTTTTTAGACGAAATTATAATTAATTTTTTTGTTAGGAAAATGAAATCAAAAAAGTTACATGAAAAGATTTCTTAATTTATATTTAAAGTTAATTATTTTAATGTAAAGTATCATGTGTTAAAATATCTGCAACTAATAAATTAGGACCTTATAATAGTGGATTCCGAGGTGGCCAAACTAACGGAGACGATAGCTCGGCGCGCGCGCGGCGTCGGCGATAGCGCTGGCGCGATACCGCTCAAGATTGAGCAAAGTGTCGGGCTCTTGTGTTGGAGACCAAACTTCATTTTGGGTTATCGTGCCAGCCAAGTAAGTGTATTGTAGTTAATACATTCCTTAGATCGATCGGCACAGCATTCTACTGGGACGGGACGGATGTCGTAATGGTTAGTATTTATTTTGGTTTTCGCCGGGTCATACCGTTAGTTTTTTTTTATTTTTTATTATGGTGGAAAGTGAAGACAGCGTCTAAAATGTAGCTCACCGATTCAATAGTAGCCAATTTAACCTTATTCTCAGAGTCTAATTCAGTAGTATAAATAAATAAATAAATATTGGGGACACCTTACACAGATCAACTTAGCGCCAAACTAAGCAAAGCTTGTACTATGGGTGCTAAGCGACGACATACATACTTAAATAGATAAATACATACTTTACATAGAAAACATCCATGACTCAGGAACAAATATCTGTGTTCATCACACAAATAAATGCCCTTACTGGGATTCGAACCCAGGACCGCGACTTAGCAGGCAGGGTCACTACCGACTGAGCCAGACCGGTCGTCAGTATGCTCTGAACAAAAATAAATAAAGTCGGTAAAAACGCAATTTCATGCCAAGTTTTAAAAGTTTAGTTTAAACCGTGTGGTAATGGAGGGACTTCGTTTAATGACCGTGCAGACTATAAAGAAAACTAACCATCGACTTGAGTAGATTTTTATTTATTAAAAAAAAACTACGTTAATATGCACGAGGATTCATCATCCCAAAGTGCATTTTTATTATGATTAACTTCTTATTCTTAGCGCCAGCCCGGCACGGCATTTATTCGTCGTGAGCCTGGGTCATCCTCCTTGCGTTATTTCGGCATTTGCCACGGCACATGGGAGTCTGGGGTCCGCTTTGACATTCCTAGGATTTCGTTTGTTCATATTATTCACCTTGACTAAACAAATATGCTGTGACGGAGTCTCACATGCTTCATCAGATGGTCGAGTTAGTAATTTTTTTCTAAGGTTCTTGGCATCTTTGTGTTTGTAAGTAGTCCAGTCAGTGAATTGAGTCGCTGGCACAAACCAGCTATCAGTATCACAGTTCATGCTGTTTTTTTTCATAATGCTACTCCTCCGACATGATCGGAGCCAATAATGTTAACAATTTACTTAATTACTACCGCATTCATTCCATTTCTCACTTTTATGCCTCTCGCACTTTCATTCCACGTACTATTCTTTCTTTCATTCATCGCCTTAAACACTTTTCGTGCGTGGGATTCCCACTTATAATATATCCTAATACTTTTGAATCTGTGCTATTCTAAACCGTTCATGCTGTTAGGTGTGTGCGGATCGGATGCGTCTCAGGTTACATTGATTACGGTTAGGTAATTAGTTAAATAAAACAGGTAAATGCGAGTCTTACTCGACCATCAAGAAACTTTCGGATAGTTAAAATTAACTCGCGTTAATCATATAGGTACCGAATTTGCCAATAAACATTATTGATTGCGTATAGCGCCATCTCTTGGCGAATTAGCTAACTGTGTAGCTTGCAGGACCTGAATATAATTAAAATACTCCGGGATAATCCTTTAAAAGGTCAACCGATTGAACCGATGTCACCAGTTCTTTTTTAGGGTTCCGTAGTCAACTAGGAACCCTTATAGTTTCGCCATGTCTGTCTGTCCGTCCGTCCGTCCGCGGATAATCTCAGTAACCGTAAGCACTAGAAAGCTGAAATTTGGTAGCAATATGTATATCAGTCACGCCAACAAAGTGCAAAATTAAAAAATGGAAAAAAATGTTTTATTAGGGTACATGCCCCCTACCATGTACCCCTACATGTAAAGTGGGGGTTGATATTTTTTTTCATTCCAACCCCAACGTGTGATATATTGTTGGATAGGTATTTAAAAATGAATAAGGGTTTACTAAGATCGTTTTTTGATAATATTAATATTTTCGGAAATAATCGCTCCTAAAGGAAAAAAAGTGCGTCCCCCCCCCCTCTAACTTTTGAACCATATGTTCAAAAAAATGTGAAAAAAATCACAAAAGTAGAACTTTATAAAGACTTTCTAGGAAAATTGTTTTGAACTTGATAGGTATTAGAAAAATACGGAAAAGTACGGAACCCTACACTGAGCGTGGCCCGACATGCTCTTGGCCGGTTTTTTGAGAGAATTTGTTTACGCGTACAAGCTTGACGCGCACAAATAGAAAATTAAATTTTAAACGATTTTTGTCAATTAAAACAAACATTCCCCGAAACACAGGCAAGAATTTATTTTTTTATGAACAATGTGCTAGCCCTGGCACTACTGGCAGTCCATCCCAGTGAAACTAGGTAATCATTAAAACTTCGCTACACAATGGCCCTAACTAGGTATCTCCCCCTCTGATCCCATCAGCAAACACTTAGTGCTTGATCTAAAAACCAAACAATAAGTGCACCGACGCACGCATCGATCGACAAACACACACACACAGACACACACACCAACACCAGCCGTCGCCATTTGCAAATAAAACAAAATGCACCCCTCCCCTCAGTCTAGTCGGTAGACAACAAAGGCCGCTAGCGCAAACTTTGAAAGAAACCCAGCCAAAGGAATATACCCCATATCTAGGACCCTTAAGAGTCTCAGGACATGTTTTTGATGCTAGGTTTTTAACTAGGAAGCGGTGTGTTAAGTGAAGTTTAGAGTTAATTGCGTTTGCAGATTTTACAGTAGATGTTCTCGAGTCTTAACAGGACGGGTTGGAAACTCATTATGCACCTTATAATATGTTGTGGAGTTTTATTGTAATTATTCGTAGTTGGAGACAGGCGGATGAACGTGCTTCGCCGCCGGCTTTCTGTTTAAAGTAAATATAAGAATATGGCTTGCGGGTTGCGGGTGGCGCTGCTGATGCGCGCAGTTTCATTCCTAATTTGCTGTGCTATTTCCCCGCTATATTTTCTAATTTCGAGGTAAATGCCAGCAGTTAGAGTAGGGCATGCTCCCGATATTTCCCAGGAAATCCCGGTAATTTTATGGTGGCGAAGGAACCGGGACTAAAGTTTAGGAACCGGTGCTCCCGGTTCTTTTCAAAATATCCGATTTATTCATTTTTAGGGTTTCGTACCTCAAAAAGAAAAAACCGGCTAAGTGCGAGTTGTACTCGCATTGCAAGGGTTCCGTACATTACAAGAAGGGCTTAAGCTTAAAAATATTTTTGAAATACTTATAAAAAGCTCTTTCATCTTTGGGTCACAGGTTTACATTATGTGTGCCAAATTTCAAGTTAATCGGTTCGGTAGTTTCGGAGAAAAATGGCTGTGACAGACGGAGAGACAGACACACGAGTGATCCTATAAGGGTTCCGTTTTTCCTTTTTGAGGTACGGAACCCTAAAAACGGAACCCTTATAGGATCACTCAAAGGACAATACATGTGTGTCTGTCTATCCGTCTGTCACAGCCGATTTTATTTGCATCTGCATTTGTACATACAAATGCAGATGCAAATAAAATCGGCATGGGTGCAGCATCGGGTGCGATGGCATTTTTAGTATTTGTAAATAATTACTAAAGTTAAATCTGACAGTATAAACATGATATTTATATTAGCTTTTGTCCGCGGCTTCGCTCGCGATAGAAAGAGACAAAAAGTAGCCTGTCACTCTCCATCCCTTCAACTATCTCCACTTAAAAAATCACGACAATTTGTCGCTCCGTTTTGCCGTGAAGGACGGACAAACAAACAGACACACACACTTTCCCATTTATAATATTAGTATGGATAGTGCAATTTGCAACATTGCTTGCAACCGTGGTACTGTTGTACTTCCTTATAATAACGTAAACAAACCACGTAATGAATTGTTTAGGGCAAGAATTTATTAATTATTTGCAATCCAATGTTCTTATTCCCTCAGAACACACAGACAGACGGACAGAGTCGCGCCATAAGGGTTCCTTTTTTCACTTTTTGGTATGGAACTCTAAAAAGGGACTCCCGGTTCTATGTGGGTCTGGACTGGAAATGAAATTCTTGGAACCGCTCTGGTTCTGCATGCCCTAAGTTAGAGTAAGTAAGATGGGTGCATCTAACAGCAAAAATTCAAATTAAGCATATTTTCACATCTATTAACCGGCAATATACCTATTTATTTTCTGAATTCCACCTTCCTTTTTCTTAACCCATTCAATCCTAATCATGGCACACTGTCTCTTTGCCTCTACGACCCATTTTAGCTATACCTGTAGGGAAATCCATGTTATCGGCTACGATCGTAGCTCAGCAGTGAATGTTAAAGGGTGGAATAAAAACTACCATAGGTACAATATTTTGTCTTTCCCCGGTACTCCAGAGATAGGTTGGCAAAATTAATCACGTATGTAAGTACAGCCAACCAATTGGAATCCTATCCTAGGCCACTTTAGAACCCCTGTCGTATTGACACCATGCTTTATTTTCTATAGAAGTCAGTTTGACTTTTACTGTGAAGGGGTTCTACAGCGGCCTAGGATTCAGATTGGTTGACTGTATATAAAGTACATGTATATAAATTATAATACTAAACAAAAATAGTACCTACATCTACGTACTCGTGCATACCGGTTGACGAATACCGAACTTTAAACCTTTCTTTTATTATACCAATTCGTCAAAAAGATCTCAACGCGCGAGTCAATCTTACAGGCTACTGCGCCCAACATACTCCTAGATCGTTCATAACTACTATATATTTATCTGTATAATATAATATAACGAAAAGTAACGGAGAATCGGGAAGTATGGAGAGCCAGGCCTTTGCCCAGCAGTGGGACACTCCAATAGGCTAAGAAAAAAAAAATGTATGTACTATCATTCAGGATTCTTAACTCCCCAGTCGATCAGCTGATCTTTAGATTGACGAATAGAATAGAATAGAATTTTTATTGCTCTCATGTTGGTGTACACATCTTACACTAGGTACAATAGTTACATAGCAACATGGGGTGCGCCAAAGTTCATATAAAATTAATATTGTCTTCGGTTACCGCGATAGTTACTCATGAAATAAAACTATGGAAACGGATTAAATCGCGGACGGAAAAAACGGATTAAATTTAATTTTTCCTCAGTCACCCGTTGACCACGAACGCTGTAAAGAGTTCGAAACGTCGGGATGTATTTTAAATTCATTATACGCGATTTAATCCGTTTCCATAGTTTTATTTCATATAAAATTGTTATATAGATTATTGGTAGTCCGAAAATGTTTCTCATACAATTTTACATTATAACGATCATTATTTATAACAATTTTATGTTAATAACTATCGTAACTTCGAATGACTTATGTTCATAATGTCATTCATCATAAATACGTTTTATACTAATGTTTATGTTTATATACTTATTGATCATAACGATTGCGAGTAATATAATTTATCGTTATATTATTGTTAACAGAACAGACATCACATGTGACAGTCCAGATATGATACCCTACAGGGTATTGCAATATGGTACACATAATATATTAAAAAGGAAACAAATCGTCAATCTAAAGATCAGCTCAATGACGATATTTGACAGATGATGTTATTCATGTTGAATCAGCATCTGTAATCTAGTGACAGCATTACATGGCAAGTTTGGCTACCCAATCTACTCATGTAAACTAATCCATGACTGTGTCTCAAAAGATATCCGCGTTTTTGACACGTAAAATGAGGGGTCGGCAAGAAAGGAGGAGGAGGTGGAGGTAGGGCATAGCGAATTATATTCCGCTTTGTGTGGTTGAGCACGGCACGGCGGATATCATCTCGCTTCAATCTAAAGCAGAGCCCAACTGGGGAAGTACCTCCGCCTTGCAGAAGACCACAGCCAAATAACACTAGACACTACTCATGTTCCTGCCGGTGAGTAAGGCTGCCAGAGTTCAACGAGGGTGTGGTGTGCTGGTGACGGAAGGACCTACGGAACTAATTTGTTCCGTCTATTGTCCTTTGAGTCGTCGGCAACCCAAACCCTCCTTAGAACTCACAACACAAAACAACACACAACACAACAACAATTACAAGTTTCTAATGAGTTGGCAACGCGCACGTGACACTCCTTGAGTTGCAGGGTTCCATAGGTGACGGTGACCGCTTAACATCAGGCGGACCGTATGCTTGTTTGCCACGGACGTAGTATAAAAAAAACAACCATCATCATCATATTTTTAAATTAAAGGAAAAACTGAAAAAAATCACACCGGCAGGACTCGAACCTGCGACACAGGATTCCCGGTCCAGCTGTTCATCATGCATTCTGAAAACCTGCACAAAATGTCGCCTCTCATGCATCAGTAAAGTCATGTAAAGTACACCAGATCTATTGAGCTGAACCTGAACTATTAGTACCAAGTTCATGTGCGTCTGTCCGCCTCGTCTAGCCGCCACAGGTGTCGATCGATGCGTCGCGCCGGCCCAACCCCATAGACTCCTAGCTACCTATAGCGAGGTGGGTTTTGGCAACGGGCACATGCAGATATAGAAGTACTAGACATGTCTTGTTGAAGAACTCGAGTTTTTTGGACTGTGGGATACTTACTTCATTCCTTCATGTTGGTCTTTCAACTTGAAAGTTGGTTTTGTCTTGGACTTAGGTATTATTTTGTTACTAACCATGCTATGGAATATAAACATTCTAAAATAAATGTTTGAATGATTGATTGATTGATTGATTATTCTCTTCTAAAGCCGGATGACGCTGAATCATTTGAATTGCTACGTTGACTATGAAACACAACATGTAAATACATAATGTTTGATATAGTGGCCGCAAAAGGACACCACTCAGCATATGCTCTGGCACAGATGGTGCCACAGCGCTGGTCTTCCGTGAGCCCGGGGTCGGTCGATAGTGTAACACAATAAGTGAGGGTACAGTACAGTAAGATAACATTTAGAGATACAATTCACACTAAAACCATAACAAAAAGTCAATAGAAAAATATATTTATACTATTAAAACGAGACAAAAAATATAGCAGGAGTAGCGAGGGGATGAAAATGAGATAAAATGAAATATGGAGGGGGGGGGAAGAGCGGAGTGGGGGGGGGGGGTAAACGATACATAAACATACAACATAAACTACTAAACACCACGATCCGTAACACTCACACGGCTCACACTTCTTTACGGTGGTTATGTTATAATTTATTTTGGCATATGTTTTGACGACCGGTCTGGCCTACTGAATAGTGACTCTGCCTGTTAACACGGTTACAATTTGAAGGTTATTTTTCGTTCTTACCGTAATACAACATTTTGATTAAATATCCAGCGTCGTCATCCTCCTTGCGTTATCCCGGCATTTGCCACGGCTCATGGGAGCCTGGGGTCCGCTTTGACAATTAATCCCAAGATTTGGCGTAGGCACTACTTTTTACGAAAGCGACTGCCATCTGACCTTCCAATCCAAAGGGTAAACTAGACCTTATTGGAATTAGTCCGGTTTCCTCACGATGTTTTCCTTCACACCGAAAAGCGACTGGCAAATATCCCGAAATAAATCCCGAAAAACTCATTGGTGCGGGCCGGGGTTCGAACCCGCAACCTCCGGGACGAAAGTCGCACGTACTTGCCGCTAGGCTACCAGCGCTGCCATTAAATATCCTACGTAAACAAGGAAAATACCGTGTTTTTGAAGAACAAAGTTACCTACTTAAGTAATTATATATCTTTTAATTTTCTTATCTTGTCGTCTTCTTCTTGTTGGCGGAGAATTAAATCAATAATTTGATTGAAATATAGGCATGTTTGTGTTTTTTGTATTTTCAAAGAAGACTGATTTAAAAATGCGATCAACTTATAAACATATCTCAACAAAGTTTATAATTACGTTACCCATTAAAATTAAGGAAGATATAAATCACAAAAATGTATGTGAATCGGTTTAATCAAAACTTAAAATGTGATTTACCTGATATTTACTAAATATTTACTACACAAAGTGTATCATCATAAGTTCACAACAATTTCTGTAATTGTTTGCAAAGAAATTAGCAATTATTTTCACGCCGTCCATCTCTATTCACCTCATTTGACGGTATACACGACTTTTGAAGTTATCTTCTAAACTGAACATTTGTGAGTGTGTTTAGTAAAAGGTCCCACTTTGCCCGTTACTATTAACGCGAGATTTATTTGTATCTTTATATGAATAAACTGACAAAGCGGCTTTATAGCAATCGACAAAGTGGGACGTTTTTCCGTGCACACTCACATTTTAGAACCTGATGCAACGGAGCCTGTAGCGTAAGTGCGTTTTCACATTATCCGATCCGATATCGGATGTAGGACCGATATCGGATGTAGGACCGATATCCAATATATTTAAGCCGTCATCTTTGATTTTTGCCTTTGAAATCCTACATTCGATATCGGATCGGATAATGTGAATACGCACTAATATTTGCCACGGAGCGTCCACGGTTGTCCTCTTGTCTAAAGGTACCCTAGTCAAGTATTTAGTCCATGTCCCGAGCTAGTTTTCTGTCTCTCTATCGTCTCAATACGGAGCGATAGAGACAGCTAGCTACGATAACGATATTGTGTCGTTGGATAGGTGGCGCTGAGCACTTAAAACGGAACCGGTGAAAAATGTTCCAGTAAATGCAATTACAATGTCAATAATTGTCCCTTTGTGGGAGTTGTGGGACAGAATCAATTTAAACGGCTCGCCGTCGGTTTTATTCCATTATTGGCGCTCTTACTGTCGAGTTTTGGTGGGGGTTAGAGCATCATCAGGGGGGAGGGTGTTGTAGCATCATCATCATCCTCCATGCGTTATCTCGGCATTTGCCACTCATGGGAGCCTGGGGTCCACTTTGACAACTAACCCCAAGATCTGGCGTAGGCACTAGTTTTACGAAAGCGACTGTCATCTGACTTTCCAACCCGAAGGGTAACTAGGCCTTATTGGGATTAGTCCGGTTTCCTCACGATGTTTTCCTTCACCGAAAAGCGACTTGCAAATATCAAATGACATTTTGTACATAAGCTCCGAAAAAATATTGGTACGAGCCGGGGTTCGAACCCGTGACCTCCGGATTGAAAGTCGCACGCTCTTACAGCTTGGTCACCAGTTTTTTTTGGCGTTGTAGAGTGCCTGCGAGGAAAAATCAACGGCGAGTGAAATGGACCTACCCAAATTCAGAAATCATTTCAAAATGATTTCAACTTCTGAAATCTTAGTATGATATTTTATGTTCTTTTCCCCGCGGCTTCGCTTGCGTTATATTCGAAAATTACGGAATGTTCCATACTAACTTCCACCATCCATTTTATTGTTTTGAGGGAGTTCGAAACAGACAAAAAGTAGCCTACGTCACTCTCTATCCCTTCAACTATCTCCACTTAAACAGTTACGTCAATTCGTCGCTCCGTTTTGCCGTGAAAGACGGACAAACAGACAGATATACACACTTTCCCATTTATAATATTAGTATGGATTCTACGCAATATAAGTCGTAAGCACAAGTCTTCTTACCAATTTAAGCAAGAGAAGTCGCAAACATGATGCCTATACTTTACTCAGTCACTCTTTATAAGTATCTTAGATATACTTTACTCAGAGCTCAGAGATAACTACGAGTCTAGGTAATCAAGAAAGCTGTTTACAAGTCAAAACTCGCTCGTAGTCTGCAGCAATGTTATTTTATTGCTGCGAGTCTCTGTCAAAGGAGCTCCTATTCGATTCGAGAGAAAACTATTTATTCACTTGAAATAGGAACTTGGTGGAAGTCATTAAGAGAAGTTTTTTGTATTTGATTCGAAAGGGTTGTAAAATAGATCAGCTAGAATGTGCTTGGAATATGACAAGACTACAAGATTTTTATATGTTATAGAATATACACATATACACCGTGTTTCACTTAACACTAAAAACCTGAAAACCGTTTGTTCAGAATCGAGAGAGAGGTTGTATACCTTTTTCAGTATTTAGGGGTATTAATAATGGCTTGTTACGTGGACGATTATTTTTTTCCGCTACGATTTTGACGTTGTTTGTCAGTTTAATTTTAATGTTTATCATAAGTCATAACAAATTGAACTCATACCTAATTACAACCCTGTCATTTTCAATGATGGGTTTAAATTTGCTTACTGCGATTACCAGTCCAATTTGAAGTTTACTGTGACAAAGCTTTAAAGTGCTTTACAGTGACATAGCTTATATTGACCGGGATATAGACCGTGATTACCTTTTTGATTTTTGTCGAGCTCCCGATATTTCGACGCAGTTGCATGCATCATGATCACGGAAAACTGACGAAGGCGGGTGGATGTTAAAGTTGTATAGACAGCGCGCGATCTACCCTCCTTCGCGCGCGTCGGCTGCGTTCACTTTCAGCGTTACCACTGGTCGCGTTCACACTCGATGGTCTGTCCAAACACACTACACTCACAGTGTCACTACGTTTGTTCAATTCTGACTTCACCGGTTTTTTACACAAACAAATCACTGGATTCCATACATTAGATAGTTTGAAGCCATCCTCACGATTGAAATTTTCGGGAGCTCGACAAAAATCAAAAAGGTAATCACGGTCTATATCCCGGTCAATATAAGTCTAATGAAAATAACCGTGAATCATTCAAAACTCTTAGTGACATAGCTGTCTATTGGTAAACCTTACGTCGTTGCAGTAACGTACACAAATAAATAGTTTTAAGGTTTATGATGGTAGCTAGCAATTATTTTATTGAGTGTAGAGTTAAAAGTCGAGTAGAACTCTACAGTAAATGAAAAATTCAATTTAAAAAAAGAATAGTCTTCAGATTAAAAAATGAACACTATAGATACGTTTAAAAAAATAAAAATCAGTTGGGGTGTCTGAGGTTTTGAGTGATACCGGAAACACGTTGTAGTCAGCCCGGACGATAAGATATAATAATTTTTCGTTTTTCTTCGAGGTTTCAACCACGCTGTGATGTTGAGTGGTTGTGGTCAAGCAGATGTAAACATGAAGTTGAGGCAATGCGTTTCCAGTACACATGGTACTATTTTATCGCACTAGTGCGAGAAGTGGTTCATTATGTGCCTATGTCGAAATCGAAACATCAAAGGGCCACGTGTAGGTACTCTTCGCACGTTTATCGTACGACGTTTTTAGTAGGTACTAAAAAACGTCGTACTTACGATAAACGTGCGAAGAGGAAATTCGTAACTCGTGTTAATTTAAAACATTCCCTTCGGTCGTGTTTTAATTTATCGCCACTCGTTTCGAACTTCCTCTTTTCCGCAATTGTATTATAATATACTATTTTGGCTCAAATTACTGTCACCTTTGACGCATAGACTTGTAGGCATAAACCTATAAAACAAGGTGTAAAGGTTAGGCTTGGGCTCGTAAAGAGACAGTTTTACCTGAACTCAGGTCTAGATAGTCAATCTAGATTAATCTTTGGGTCGGCAGTAACTTCACCTTTTTCCTAAGGTTGTAAAAATGCCCATACACTGTACATGTTTATCGGCGAAACCACTTCAGTTTTATTGACAGTAAAAGTCGGCCGATGCCTCCAATCTGTCGTCCCGTAGATTATAGTATAGTGTAGAGATATACTACTCGTAACTGAATTTGAAAGGTCTTAGACTACAACGATTTTGTAATACACAATCGCTTACGATAAGACATTATCTTTATCGCTCTTCCGTATTTGACGCGACAGAGTCAGACTGCCTTTTAGGCTTGTATCGTTCACGAACTATGAACTGTTAGGAATAAAATCCCATCAATGACCGAAATGAACTGAATCTCTCCGTGCTCCGTGAATCGGTCTTTGCTCATTTAGTTCAGTATAGGATTGGCGAGCGCGAGCGGTTTGGATCAAGAAAGAGTGTGTGATGGCGCCGACCGGGAGCGAGGTATTTAGCAAAGCGACACAAAAACGTCAAGTTTTCATATTAAGCTTCGGTTACTTACAACCTTTCGGCCCGGAATTGTTATTGTCTGTGGAATATTCGTATCATTTTGACACTAGTCGGTCCCATTTGTTCCGATCTTTCCGACCGTTAGTGGTCGCTGGTCTGACTGAACTAAATGAGCAAAGACCTAAAAGAGCGAACTAGTTCGTGGGAGCGATTGAACGAGATCGGAGCGCTCCGATCAACGAACGAAACGGCACAAGCCTACTTACTGCCTTTCGATCGGCGGCATCTAGCGTCAACGGTTGCCATTTCGGCTAGGCACAGGCAGGCTGGAAAACTCTTACAAGTATGATTTGTATCGTTTTGAAAAATTGCGTTTTAAAAAAGGAATGCGAGGATTTATTCGTAGTGCCTTTATATGTATATCTAGTCACTACATTGTATGCAAAATAGTAACGATTTGTAGTGTGGAAGTATTTATTATTTCTTTTAAGCATTATACATTTAATCGTAGATTTTAGCGGTATTCTGAAAGCAAGTTTCAATTTACTTTTAAACACAAAATATTTTTTATTTGTATGTCTTTCCCATCACGGAATAATGGTATTCCGGACCTTTGGGAGGCGTGCGCGGGGCCGAAGCCAACACGTAGAGGCCTGTCGGAGCTGGTAATCATGTACAGCTCAGCTGAGGGGTTTACTCTCCAAGAAAACTCCTGCTTCAAGATACTTATTTTAATTACTTATTTAATACAATTATTTAGGTACAAAAGTAGGTACGTATGAGGCGCTAGCCGAGAGTCGTGTGTGTCGTATGTGCGGTTGGTGCTCCCCGCGCCGGTGACGTCATGCCCCCGCAGGCCTCACTTCTCCGGGACTGGTTTGACCGCCGATGGCGCGTTAACAACCTGCCCCCCTTGAAAGCTGCTGCTTTCAAGATCCTTCATGCAGGGTAGAGGGCACACTCGGTTGAGTGCTCTTCTAACGACGCCCTTCTGTGTGGTGAAGTCTGCGACCCTGCAGACTCCGTCAGCGCCTGGATAGAGTGTCAGGACTCTCCCAAGCCTCCATTTAAGTGGTGTGGTGTTCTCCTCCTTGAACACCACCAGGTCTCCAACCTTGAGCTCCTTCTGCCTCTGGCGCCATTTGGTACGTTGCTGCAGCTCGGCCAAGTACTCGTTCCGCCATCTTTGCCAGAAATGCTGGCGCAGCTGCTCGATACGCTGGTACCTATCAGGGTTTTTAAGACAAACGGGGGTGACGGCAGTGAAGTCATGGGCCGTCCCACCAGAAAGTGCCCTGGAGTCAGAGGGGAAAGATCAGTAGGGTCTGACGAGAAAGGAGTAAGGGGTCTACTATTCAGGATAGACTCAATTTGGGAAAATAACGTGCTCAACTCCTCAAACGTCAGACTAGCATTACCCATAATTCGCTTTAAGTGGAATTTGGCTGATTTGACAGCTGCTTCCCAAATCCCACCGAAAGTAGGTGAGTAGGGGGGGGAGAAAATGAATTTAATGTTTTCTTCATTGCCAAACTCATAAACTGAATTTTGAGCGGACCTTAGCATTCTACCTAATTCGTTATTCGCCCCTACAAAGTTAGTGCCATTGTCGCAATAAATTGTATGCGGTCTAGACCTTCGAGCCACAAACCGACGTAAGCTTAAGATGAAGGCGTTAGTGCTAAGATCGCTGACTGCTTCCAGGTGTACGGCCTTGGTCGCAAAGCAGACAAAAATGTTTAAATAGCATTTTGTTATGCGATTACCTTTTCCCTTTTTACTGGAAATCATGAAGGGTCCCGCAAAATCAAGACCGCACACCTGGAAGGGGTAAAACGAAGTGACCCTATCCGCAGGTAGGTTGCCCATCAATGGCTTCATAGCTTCACCTCGCAGTCGTACGCATGTGATGCATTTATGAACGACGCTGCGAGCTAAAGTCCGCCCGCCCACTGGCCAGAACTCTGCGCGTATGGAGCTAAGAAGCAACTGAGGGCCAGCATGCAGTAGACGTAGGTGTTCGCCTTCCATCAAGAGCCGTGTAAAGTGATGTTTGCCATCCAATAGGATGGGGTGCTTTTGTTCATAATTGCAATCGGCATTTTGTAGGCGACCACCTACTCTAATCACGTTATCGCCATCAACAAAGACAGCTAATTGCAATAAGTAGGATTTAGTTTTAAGCTTTTTTCCCTGTAAAAGTGCAGTTAATTCTATAGCATAAGATTGTTTTTGTGATAGTTTTACTAAGTAGGTTAAGGCATTATCAATTTCATCTAAATTTAAGGTTCCTTTTGTTTTCATGTTAGGGTTTTTACAGTTGTGAATAAAGCGAAAAATATATGCTACAATCCTTTTTAATTTATTAGCCTTAGAATAATTTTCAAATGTTATCAAGGGTGATTGCTCAATATTAATCAAGGCAAATATTGGGCAATCGCTCTTCCTTTCAGGTAAGTTGGTATCTATAGACCCTATATTTTGCGGCCAGTTATTCTCATCCTGCAATAGGAAGGATGGGCCATGCCACCATAAACTAAGTTCCGGTAACTGACCAGGTTCGACTCCTCGCGAGGCCAAGTCTGCAGGGTTCAAGGCAGTCGGCACATGTCGCCAGGAATCTCTCGTAGTCAATTCATGTATGTCATTAACACGATTTGATACAAAAGCTTTAAATAGTTTAGGTTTGTTTCGTATCCAGCCCAACGCCACCGAACTGTCAGTCCAGAAAACCTTGCGCTCCACAGAACAGCGCAACGCACTGGTGACCTTTGCAGCTAATCGCGCGCCTAATAACGCCCCCGACAACTCAAGCTTCGGGATCGTCAATAAAGTACGTAATGGGGCCACGCGCGTTTTGGCACATAAAAGATTAATAGCTACATTGCCAGCGCCATCTGTGGACCGCAAGTAGATACACGCAGCATAAGCGGCTTGTGAAGCGTCCACAAAACAGTGCATCTCAATTGAAGTTGGGCTGGAACACAAAACGTGTCGAGGAACCTTTAAGCCTGCCAGAACATGCACATTCGACAAAAATTTTAACCATATTTTCTTGACATCACTTGGTACTGCATCGTCCCAAGATAATTTAACACGTTCGCTGCGGCAAACCAAAACCTTAACCCAAAATCTAGTGCGTTACGAGGCCCAATCCGCCCCGTAATAGTTTACATCGTAGTGCGTTACGGGTATAAAAGTGCCCCGTACGCCTAAGTCTGTTAAAAGTGCTGTAAGTTCCTGAAATGTTGGATTTTCCAATATTTTTTTCGACTAACTGTAAGAATATTAAATTTCCTACGTCTCATTATCCCCGTACGTGGATACGATAAAAACTCAGAAAATTATATAGAAAAGAAAATACGGGGTTATTTTATCCCCGTATCGCACTAAAATTGAAAAAATACGGGGCTTAGTACACCCCGTAACGCATGTAATGTATTAAGGTCGATAAATTAGTAGTGGTGGGATATAAAAAAATCGATGTATATGCTGTATTAATAAAAAGATTTCACATCAAAAATATGATACTTCGCACTCTTGTATTTTTGTGAAAGTAGTTAATATAATTAAGTAACAAAGAAAAATAAAATAAGATAAACCATCACCGTTTTTACATATTAAAAACATATATTTAATTACCTGCCTGCAATTAGATGTCAATTTGTGGTGATTTTGACGTTTATTGTGTGGGATAACCTTTGTTTTTGGAATATAGTAGTTCTAACGTGTGGTTCGAGCGCTTAATTTTTAATTTGCCGATAACAAGTATTTCAGTAAGCACTGCACTAACGATACTGTGCCCACAACCCCGTACGGGCCAGCAAATTCTTTTACGGGGTTCATGGAGACCCGTATCGCACTAGAAGGTAATTTTTGTCCCCTGGTCGGTACGGGGTTCCTGAGACCCCGTATATAGTTAATATATCAATAAATAAAACTTTTGAACAGAAATCCAAATGTATATTTGTCATTTTCGTAGTTGTAAAAATGACCAAAATACAGCTTCCGCACCAGCGGAGAGAACACGATTTTTCTCACCCGCACTGAGTGATGACAGCGTACGGGGTTCAAAAACCCCCGTAACGCAGTGAACGTGTTAAGCGTCCATAAATTCTGAAGCAGTATTTTCAATTTGATTGTGCGTGCACTGAGCAAACCCAGTGGGTCAAATATTTTGCAAGTATTGGACAAAATTACCCGCTTTGTAATGGCAGAAGTATTTTTGTCCAATTTCACTGAAAATTGTAGGTTATCATGATCAGGAAACCAAATTAAACCTAATACGCTGGCCTGTTCTGTTTATTTAAGAGGGGGTCGTACGAAATCCTCGAAAAATGCATTCGGCGTTTAACAAATGCTGCTCACATTTCTAAATTAAATGAAATAAAATAAATGTAGTTATTATCTTAAAGAGTGTGTCTACAACTTTTGACTATTCACAATCTCCAATTATTAACGGGGTAATAACTAAACCCACACAAAGTTGACCTAAAATGAGAAAAACGTATGTCGCCGTTTAGTAAACTTTGTTAAAAAAATTCAATACCCTAGTTATAACATTATGTGATTCTGAAAGCCAGATAAATGGACTACAAGTTTTGGGGTTTTTTATATTTTTCCTCTCAAAGGCAACAAAGAAATTTTACCTTAAATTTAAACTATCGTAAAATTTCCATACATTCGCCATTGCTGTCAGAATTCTCCTTTCGATTAGATGCCGTGAGCGGCTCATCGGAGGCAGACGTGTCGCCGGTCGCTCCGCGTTGACAATTAAATTTGACAAATATTTTGACAGAAAATAGTGTACGTACACGAAAAACCATACCAGTGTAAAACTGTGCTCAAAATAAATAGGGTAAGTCGATAATGTCAGGTGGAGATCCAATCTCATTTAAAGTGTAAAAGTGCATGGCTTGTGCATCAAAAATAAATAAAAATATATCACATTATTAAAGAAAATAACGAACACAACCGAATGAGTATAAATGATTTCATTCTAGTTCGGTTAAATTGAAAAGAGTTTCATGTTTTCTTTTACTCATTGGAATAAATTTTCATCACGCTGGTATTAACAGTACGTCATTTAAAAAATATATATGACAGCACCTACGTCAAATTCTGTCAACCAGGTTGTATGTAAACAATTATAATTTAATTTATTTTTACATATTTAGATACTTATTAATCGATTCTTACTTAGAATAGAAGAAAGGGAAATGCGGGCGGGTATATAAGTACCTATTTATTAAATACAATATTCCGTATGGTGTGCTTCTGGTTCAAATTTTTATATAAAAAAATGTTTCAATGCATGTACATACCACGAACACGTAAGTAACCGTAAGTTCATCGTTGTTTAGAAAGTAACGCTCGTTTTGAATGGCACTTCTCCATTCAACTAGACCAGATGTTCATGGAACAGTCACCAGCATACGTATATGACTATGAACGGCCGTGACAACATATCCGATTATCTATAGGGGCCATAAGTATATGACGACATATTCCCGGCAAAAAATTGTGATGCTTCGTGACCGGCAAAAACATAGTCTCTCTTTCTAGCGTCTCGCGAGCGTAGCGTCGGGCCAACTGTATGGAAAAAGACGCCGCGTCGCGTCGGCGCGGCTTAGCCATACAGTTGGCCCGACGCTACGATCGCGAGACGGTAGATGTGGGAGGGTCCTTATCCGTATAAATATCTGATCGGGTCGCTTAAAAATATTTGTTTCCTTATAAAAATCTAAATTACACTCTCACTCGCATAATTATCTATCCATTGTTAAAGCAAATATATATCTTACGGGCTAGAAATCATTAATATGTAATTAAAGTGCAATAACAAACCCTACCTTAGTTGCCTTAGAGCGGTAAATTGTATGACGTGATTTGACATCTCACGAAACACGTGATATTGTCGTTGCATATGTCTGTCTCATCTGTTCTTAAACTATGACAACTAAACTTATTACAAATCTGATATCAGAAGCCTTTTTACAAGCTTTTATTCAACTTGCCTTGTTAGTTTGGGTCAAAACGTAGAAGCTAAATTTGACCCACTTTACGGTTTCCGATTGAGCTGAAATTTTGCACACATATGTAAATCACGTGACAATGCAATATTATGGTATCATGGAGGTGATCTGATGATGGAGCAGAAAGGTGGTCAGAGGAACTCTGTTATGAAACGTCGTATCCCCATTGAGTAAGGGGTTTTTAGAAACATCTCGGAGAGCAATAGATGATTGTTGAAAGAAAGGTACAGTCGGCTAAGGTAAAGCTTGTGCCAAAAATGAAATTTTTGCAAAAAAAAAATTATAAATTGGGAGGTGTAATTTTTTATTATCTCTGCATTTCATTGAGAAGAAAAACCGGCCAAGAGCGCGTCGGGTCACGGTCAGTGTAGGGTTCCGTAGTTCCAGGGAAAATAATATATTTAGGAGCATGAAAATGTCTGTCAAAGTTGGCATTTAAATTTATTGTATTATTTATTCATTTTAACTTTATTTTTGTGTGAAATTTTGCTCAGAATTTGTTCGTTATCCTTTTGAATGTAGTGTATACCTACACTTCTAAAGTTTATGTTCCATACATACTTACTACAATTTTCTTTTCATTGACAGACGATTTCAATTTCAATTTTCAATTTCAATTTGATGGATAAATATCCGCGGCCTGAGGGGTGAATAGGATCAGGAATGGGGGGAATCGGGTCGCAAAGGGGGTGAATAGGTTTACTAAGGGGTGATTAGGGTCGGAAGAGGGGTGAATTGGGATGCGTGGTCAATGGTTGTCAAATTGTATAAAAGATATATAACTTAAAGTGATGTTTTTATGAATGACCTCTCTGTATATGGACGCAATTTATACGTCAATGTATTGCTTCGTAGTTAGACTAGATACAAGAAATCAACATTTAGAAATGTTAATTACACTTCTGTCAACCTCCACGTTTCACCCATGATTGCTATAATATAAATGGATTACTTTAAAATAAAAATCATAAGTATGAAACTATACAACTAGGGAAGAAATAAAATTATTTTATTGAATAATTTTTGATTTGTTCTTTTTCAAGTTTATATAAATAATAAATTCTCAATTCGCTCAAAGGTTGAAAGAGACACCTTATAGGGATAAGTTCGCCTTTGTACACCATAACTATACTGTATTTATATGTCCTAACTTGTCTTATGTACAATAAAGTGTTCACATACATACATACATAAATTGAAATAGATATCATACACGAAAGAAAAAACGACAAGGCCTATTGATGGCCGAGCCGGGAATCGAACCCGGGTCTTCAGCTTACGCAGCTAACGTCATTACCACTAGGCCACCCGCCCGCCGTGTGGTACCCAACGAAATTTCTCTAGTGTATGTTATCTCTGATAGGCACATTTTGACCACCTCGTATATGAATCTTATAAGGCCCATTTGCACCAACCACTTAACTCAGGGTTAGTGGGCTGTCAACTGTCAAATTCCATGTAAAATAGTGGGTTAACCCTCAGGTTAATCCTCCATCTTCGTTGGTGCAAGTGGCACTTAGAGGATTACGGTATAGCGAGAGACATGGCGGGTTCGATTCCCGGCTCAGCCACCAGGGGGCCTTGTCGTTCTTACTTTCGTGCGTGATATCTATTTCAATGTATAAGCATGAAAACGGTTATGACTTTATTTTCAAATAAGTAATTTTTACTGATAAACTTTTTTTTTGGCATTTAATTTTGTAAGGTATGCTCCCAGCCGAAGATCAGCGCTGATGAAGAGGCACCAAAGAAAACACGTCCGTTCCATACAAGATTTATTAGCAGAGAGCGAAAATATAAACCTACCCACAATCAGTCGGTGCCTATAATTACTAAACTACCCACATATGTCACAAATTTATTTCAAAAAAACTTAATGTCATTATCAGTTTGGCGTTAATATTTGTGGGGTTTGAAATTGGACCAGAAGTGATATTAAAAAAAAACTATACATTTGTAACCTTTTGAATTTTGGAAGTCGGTTAAAAAATCTCGCCAAATGAGAATCTTTTTTCGCACAATTGTAAAACTAAATTATCTTTACTAGTTACCTCTAAAATACTAAATGAAATGACATCTATTGCGACTTAAGTAGTTTGCATAAATTAGTAACCCAATTCACCTAGAGACGGCGCTGCACTTTGGGCTACTTAGTACATCGTTTTCTGAATATTTTGGGTTCATGGGGTCGGAACGGGTATGAACTACAGTAATTTGTGCTGAATAGTACCAAAACCGACTTTTGAACGTCGATAGCACTTTTTTTATATGTTCCATGCTAATTTTTTACACAAAAAATCTTCCAGCGGTGTGAACTTCGGTTTGTCTTTGAAAATATGTCGTTTTATTTAGTAATTTTCGCTCACCCTAACGTTGGGGTGAATAGGGAAAAGTGCTAGGGTTGACCCTTTTGGACTACGAACAAAACCTGACTAACTAATATGTTATGAGTAGTCGGTTATGTATTAATAAAATAAATTTATCGAAATCTACACATATGATAACCTTAAACCAACCTTTATAAATGGTGCTCTGACGCAGTGAACAAGTAAGTATGGTCGTGGGCAGTGCGGTAACGTGTTAAAATATAAGCATAGTTTGTTGCTATTTTTCATGTTTAAATAACTTCTAAACTAACGTAGTGGTATTTAGGGTGTGCAAACCGGTTAACCGGTTAACCGAAAAACCGGTTAACCGAGACTTTTTGGCCTCTGTTAAAAACCGGTTTTTATAGTCTCTAACCGGTTAAAAACCGAAACTGTATTTATTTCTCAAAATTTGGAAAATTAGACATTAAAAGGTTCAAAAATACGTAATTATTTAATGTTTTGTAATAATAAAGATTTATTCATTACTTTTCATTGACAACATTATTATCTGTAATGCGTTTATTTTAAAAATTTGTCCCGAGTCTACTCAATTACACATTTTATACAATACAGTAGAGTCCAGTTAGTATATTACGACTCCGCATAGACCTAAAGTCCAACCTCTTACAACGACATAAGCACAGGTACCTATTTATTTGGTTTTCGTATGTGATAGTATGAAAGTACATCCGTTTATTACGAGTCCGATTTTAACGACCAGCCGCTTTTTACGACACATTTTACACAGAATCCGTCCGTCAAGTCCGGTTGCAACGACGAGCGACAACGTTTTTAGTTTTACTAGTAAATTGAGGAAACAAGGCTACTTCCACCCGAGCACGGCCCCCAGTCTTGCCTACAACAAGCAGCAACATTACATTGTGGCCACGTAACTTTTTGGAGTATTGCATTTAAAATTTTAACAATTTGTTCGCCTCGGGTCTAATCTTATAAGCTAAATAGAACCCAATTTGTATTTTTCGATTGCGTGTAAACTAGCTTTACTTACAAATGATGAGCAAGCACGCATACTAAAAAGGACTTTTCTATCTAAACAAGTCACAATAAAATAAGGTATTAATACTATGATGATAATAATACGCTGTAAATAAACCTATTGATTGTAATGTTTTAGTAATAGAGATGTAGATATTACTTTCAATTAAAAGAAATGAAATTCGTTTTGTACGACATCCGGTTAGTACGACGTAATATCAGCGGTCCTTTGAGCGTCGTTGTAACCGGAGTCTACCGTATATTTCAAACTATATTTTTTAAAAGAAAGGTAAAATGGAGATCTTGGTTTTCTTACATCAATTGCTTGTATTACTAGGGGCTCTGGGAGCTGTAGACCTTCGCGACATGCCTAGAAAACGCAACTGTCGAATTACATTCAAACCGCACAAGCCTTTTTTAGCAATTTCCGCATTTACCAAATTTCCAAAAACTGGATAAAAATGATTTTCATCGTGCAAGTAATACCTGCTACGATATCATCAACATCAGAATTCTTAAAGATAATGGTAATTATTGCGTAGTACGGCCATTTACTAAAAATCCTCAAAACCGGTTAATAACCGGTTAACCGGTTTTGAAGGAAAAGTCTCGGTTATTAACCGGTTTTTTAAGTTAACCGGTTTTTGCATACACTAGTGGTATTCAAGTAAAAGGTTCACAGTGAATATTAAGTAGCTTGCCAGAAATGTGTTTCTGCTTAGCTATACCTACCATTGTAAGTATTGAGTTTTGTATCATAAAGTCAAACTAGGCATTTATTACTAATGATTTACTCTGTGGGGTGCCTTTGATCACTTGCATGGGGTAACATTGACCATAATGACACATAGTTGATTATTGTCTGATTATGTCACGGTACTTGTTGAGTTGAGGCAGATAATTTGATCTCTTCGTGTGATAAATATTGAAATTTTTTCTGCGTTGCGCCGTTGCTCAGAGTGGACGTGTGTCTGGTTACTAATTGAATTTGTGTTTTTAAATTAGTGTGACTTAATTTTGCAATTTTACGTGGGATTTCTATTTATCGGTGCCTCCTTGTCTTCCTTGGGAGTGGACGAACTTCGCTTGTCGGCCATATTGGAAAGTGTCGGACTTCCTACTCTAAAGTGCGAAGTGTTGCGAGGAGTTGAAGAGCGGACGATTCGTGTATACTTTTTGCATTTTTGTTCCGCGCGGATTTGAACTCGCGGTCTCTGCGTTGCAGCCGCTGTCCGTACCGCGGAGCTACGGGCGACTGGGCGAGGCGGCTCGAAAAAGCGGTACTATTGCGAGGACGTACTTGAAGAGTGCAATCTAATTTGAACCGTACTGCTAACGTAATACAGCCGAATCGAGAATGTCGTCGTGTTTCTACTGCAACCTTGGTATTGATGAAAACAAGCTACTGATCTGCACGGGGTGCGCCGGTGCTTATCATTACACTTGTTTAAAAATGACATCGGAGCAAGTAGTAAACATTAGGCAGACATGGTTATGTTCGTTTTGTACATCAGTCAACACTAGGCGTCGAAGAAATGATAACACCCCGGTTCAAAGTTCACAAACATCGGCAGATTTTAATGATTCTATTATGTCATGTGATGGAGATACGGAGGATTCGCGACTGTCGGACAGGGCCCCATGCGGGGGGCATGCGGCCAACAGTAATGTGATGACCACCCCTCCAAACTTGTACCAGACCAGGGCAAGTGATAATCCACTGCAATCCTCCTGCCCCGAAGCTGTGTTACATGATATCTTATCTAAGGTGACGTCACTACAAACACAGCTTTCAGCAATTCAGCAAATACAATCCGACTTATCGCAAGTCAAGTGCGACATAGCTGAGATGAGGTCGAGTATAGACACCAAGCTTGGGGACCTGGGTGAGAGGATCAATAATATCGAGTCCCGGGTAAGCATACTTGAGGAAAGCAAATCTGAGCTAGAGGATATTAAAAAAAACATCAGTGATGTCATCAATGATTCCAGAAGAAATGAGCAGTGGGTAAGGAGATCCAATATACAGATTAACGGTGTCCCGGAGATGAAAGGGGAAAATCTGTTTACTGTTGTCCGATCACTGGCCGAAATTAGTGGATTCCAGCTGAACACAAATACGGACATCGACTTTGTGACACGTGTCGCCGTAAGAAACGACAGGGACAGTACCATACCTAAACCAATAATTGTGAAAATGCAGGCTAGATATAAAAAGGACGATTTTATGGCATGCCTACGGAAACACAAAAATTTAAAAGCTTCTGACCTTGGAATTCCCAACTGTACTAATCGTATTTATGTTAATGACCACTTGTCTGCTTACAATAAACACTTACTCAGAGTTGCAAAAGAAAAAGCGCGTCAAAAAAATTACCAATATTGTTGGGTCCGAAACTGTACCATTATGGTGCGTAGGGATGAGAAGTCACCTATTTTATATATTTCCTCGGAGGAATCTTTAAACAAGATCACATAAGTGTTTATTCTACTTATTTAGGAAAGTTAAATCTGAATTTACACGTTTATAATATTAAGACCAGTTCAGTGTTTAAAAAAAATTGCAGAAACAAAAAAACATTAATTATTCAATTATTTGTATACCATATATTTTTTTACGTCATAAAATACTCTCGCCATATAATATTATATATGGGTAGGTACACCATTTCTTGCATACTATTAATACCAATACGCTTTGACAACATTATTATTTCCATTAACTATACTTTCAAAACAACAGAATCGTCCATAATATTTACTAATTTTGTTTTTCCCTGTGATTAATACGAGTTTAAGTATATATTATCAAAATGTACGTGGTTTAAGATCCAAAACCAATGATTTTCTTCGCAATGTAATAAGATTTGATTACGATTTAATTTGTCTCACTGAAACTTGGCTTTTACCAGGTATTTTTGACACGGAGCTTTTTGATTCGCGCTATACAGTGTACCGGACAGACCGCGATTATGAGAAAGTAGGCATGACACGAGGAGGTGGCACGCTTATCGCTGTACACCGTAGACTCAAGGCTAAGGCTTGTGATGTCCAACCGATGGTAAGCCTACCTGACGCTGATATTACTTGGGTCGACATACCTGTTTCTAAGGGCCCTGATTTTATGAAATTAAGGATATTTTGTTGTTACTTTCCGCAAAGTAGGTATCAAGTTGACTCACAATCTTCATTTTTTGAATTTTTATCCAATATTTTCACAGATTTTCCAAATGATAAATTTCTGGTATTGGGGGATTTTAATATCACTGGAGCATCCTGGGTTTCTGTCAACACCGGTCAAACGAAATTAAAGATATCAAATCCCCATTTTGATAACTTAACAATACAACTATCTGCTTTTATGTCTTTTGTCGATTGGTATCAATTTAATGACATACCTAATAAGAACGGTAGGCAGTTGGATTTGGTTTTATCTAATATCGACTGCACCTTATCACCAGTCGAAGCGTTGGTTCCGATAGATGGTCATCACCCAGTCTTTTGTGTGAAGACTCATATAGGGTTGACTGATCACTTTTTAAAACCTAGTTCTCGTCTAGTTCGTCGTTTTTTCGCGGCTGACTATGACCTCATAAATGAAGAATTGAATAAAGTTGATTGGGAACACGTTCTATCACTCGATGATGTTGATAATGCAGTAGATATGTTTTACGAGATAGTGAATAGAGTTATAGATGATTTAGTGCCCACTAAAACGGTCAGCTCTAGTGATAATAAATTCCCGGTGTGGTACTCTCGACCTTTAATCAAACTTATAAAGAAAAAACTTAAGATACATAAGAAATGGAAAATTTACGAGAGAATAGCTGATTATATAAGTTTTTCAAATTTGCGAGCAAAAGTTAAAGAGATGGAGGCCACATGTTACAGTCTTTATATTTCTAGAATTGAAAATAATATTCGATTTAACTCCAAATATTTTTGGACTTTTATGAAATCTAAAACATCTATTAATGGTGTTCCAGATACATTATACCTAAAAAATAATACCGCGTCTAATGGGCAAGAGATTGCAGATTTATTTAACATTTTTTTTCAATCAGTATTTGAAGTAAATCAAGATATAAATCAAGATCCTACCATATGTTTTCCCGAGTCCTGCATTGGTAACGACTTTCCTAATAACGTTATCAGTACTGTGAATATAACTTGTGAGATAGTTAAAACATATTTAAATAACCTGATAGTATCTAAAGGCTGTGGTCCGGATGGGATACACCCGGTATTTTTAAAAAGCTGTCGAGAAACATTAGCGTTACCAATAACCATGCTATTTAATCTTTCTTTGTCATGTGGGTCTTTACCAAGCATTTGGAAGCGCTCAGTGGTAACCCCTATTCTTAAGAGCGGTGACAAACATGATATTCAAAATTACCGTGCCATTTCAAAATTATCTGTACTTCCGAAACTTTTTGAGAAAATAATTTTCGATAATCTCTGTGGCATAATTAGCCCTATGTTAATACACCAACAACATGGATTTGTCAAAAAGCGTTCTACCGAGTCTAATCTTTCCGAACTAATTGATTTTGTGTTGGAATCTATGGACAAGGGATTTCAGGTAGACGCCATATACACAGATTATTCTAAGGCATTTGACAAAATTTCACATTCCATACTTATAAAAAAACTAGCTACTTTTGGCATTCATGGAAACCTTCTAAGATGGTTTACATCGTACCTACGTAATAGAACCCAGGCTGTAGCTGTCAAAGGTTACATTTCTAGTTTCGTTCCCATTTCATCCGGTGTTCCACAGGGGTCTCACCTCGGTCCTTTACTTTTTAACATCTACATAAACGACGTAGCCAAATGCTTTCAACATTCTCGACTACTGTTGTATGCCGATGATACCAAAATTTTCTCTATTGTTAAATCTGAAAATGACTGCCTTAATTTACAAAACGATCTTAATAGATTAAGTTCTTACTGTTCAGCTAATAAGCTCTTTTTAAATGTTGAAAAATGTTGTGCCATCTCATTCTCTCGAAAGAGTAATCCTATAGTTTTCAACTACTTTCTTGATAACAAGCCTCTTAAAGTCGTAACTGAAGTTAAGGATTTAGGTGTAACTTTAGATCGCGAACTGCAGTTTATTTCTCACATAAATAAAATATCAGCTAAGGCATATAAAATGTTGGGATTTGTATTCCGACAAAGTAAAGATTTTAAAAACCCCAAAACATTAGAACTACTTTATAATGCTTATGTCCGATCAAATTTAGAATACGCTAGTACAATTTGGTGTCCACACTTTAACGTACATATTGATACAATTGAAAAGATTCAAAACAAATTTATTAGAAGGTTGAAATATAAATTTTGGGATTTTGATAGTACACATATTGAACCTCTAAGTAAGCGTCGTGAAGTCAATGACCAGATACTTCTATACAAAATTTTGAATGGTTTGATCGATTCTCCTAATCTCCTCTCAAAAATCTCATATAGGTGTCCGAGTCGGCGTACTCGTTCTGTAAGTTTGTTTGCTACTCCGTCATGTCGTACAGCGTATGCAAGAAATAGGTTCCTAATAAGGGCTTGTAAAAATTATAACGATAAATACATTGACTATGATATAAACCATATGTCCGTCCAACAGTTTGTTTCTGCAATTAAAAAAAAAAAAAAAAAAATGCTAAAAAATATCTAAGTATAACTTTAATAAATAACTGAGCATTCGTTTCTGTTTTATATTAATATAGTGTAATAGTGTAGTAATATAGTAAATATATATACAGTATAGTTTGAAAATATTGTATATTGTTTAATAATATAGTTAAGAAATATATCTGTTAGTAACCTAATAACTTAAGTCTTGTCTGAGCAATCACAAATGTTATTAGTTATAAGTGGAAACTGTTTTGGCTATGTATTACCTAAATTATCTTTTTTGTTGATGTAATAGTTTGCTTGTTTGTTTCCCAAGTTTAAATAAAATAAAATAAAATAAAATAGCCTAAGCTATAATTTAAAATTATATTATGATTTTTATATGTTTTTTTGTGTTTTATTTATTACCAAGTATGAGTTTCAACATTTTCAACTCAAGAAACTGAAATTTAGAGAAGAGACTCGGAAATTGGGTAAGATAAAGAGTCTGATGCAGATGGCGATGGCGGTATTGGGATAAGATAAGATATGCGTCGATATTCCCTATCTTTCTTTGTGTCTCTGACTTGACTGCTGCTAGCTGTACTCTATTCATTAGGTTTTTATTTTATACACATACTTTATTTTGTATCAAACTAAATGATAAAAAAACCTAACGACCAAAAAGAATAAAGAAAATATCTGATAGTCTTTAATACAACCCGCATATACGTAATGCACAGCACAGGCCTCCGAAGACCTGCAGGGCAATCATAGTCGCGCGATAAATGATAAAACATCGGACCGTCCCTATTGCACTTACAAATAGTGCGATAGGGCTGAATGTTTTATCATTTATCACGCGACCATAATTGTCTGCCTGGAGGTATCGGCCTTCACACACGACTTTGAATAATGTTTGCGGGGATAGGCAGGCTGACGATTTTTAATCTAAGTATAGAAAAGTAACGCAAAATGAAGTGCAAAGTAATTTGAAATACACCTAGATAAACAATCAACTGAGTAAGGAACGTTATCTACATATTTAGGTAAATTTAAGTCACATGAGACATGAACAGCGAAGGAAAGCTAGATGATGCGTATTTTTTCTCTGTCTTCTTGTATGCTACCTTTTTTACAGTTTAATTTCTCAAAGGAGGTCAGTAGTTGACTACAAACTCAAAATAACACTCTTGAAAAAAATTAAGGGTCACTGACCTTTCACAGTAAATTGAGGTAGTGTGAGTGAAGGGTGTTTGTGTGTGTAATGGGGTAATTTGACAGATTCTGAAAATTCTCCCTGCTCTACCCCCGTGTTGACGTACAGTCATCTTCGAATATTTGTGGGCAGTTAGTTCTAAACTTGTGAATGGGAAAGCAAGCTGAGGCGAGCGTTTTTTTAACGAGCTCGTATATGTGCCTTAATTTGCTTTCACTTTCAGCGCCGCTCAGGAAATCATCGTAATAAAAATCATGCTTCATTATCTCGGAAACTGTTTTGTCGGGACATTCATTTGCCAACTGTACAAGGCACCTAGCACTTAAGAAAGGCGCTGAGCTGGTCCCGTAAGTCACCGTATTGAGCAGAAGTACATCAAGCGGCCCCGTTTTATCGTCTCTCCAAAGAATTAATTGTAGATGGCGCTGCGATTCATCCAAGAGAATCTGCCGGTACATTTATTGTATGTCTCCGGACAAAACGAATTCATGCTGCCGGAACCTAATGAGGATATCAAATAATTCATCCTGTATAACGGGTCCGATATATTGCAAATCATTTAATGATTTTTTGGAGGTAGATTTAGCACTGCAGTCAAAAACTACCCTCAATTTCGTAGTTTCACTGTCACGAATAATTGCGTGATGCGGCGCGTAGTAACCAAAGTCGGGTTTATCAATTTTATTCAAGTGACCTAGTTCTTCGTACTCCTTAATAAAGTCGCAGTACTGTTTTTTAAGAACTGGATTTTTATCCAATCGAGTTTCTAAATTCAAGAACCGTTTTTTTGCCATATTAAAACTATCGCCAAGCGCGTTTTCAGGATTTTCACGTAACGGCATTTTAACTAAAAATCGACCGTCGTCTAAACGTCGCGTGTTATCTACAAAGTGTTTTTCGCAAATATTTTCCTCATCGATTTTCGCGGCGTTAGGTAATGAGATTTCTTCAAGTTCCCAAAACCGAGTGAGATCTTGTGAGATTTGTTTCGTGAAGCAACATTGTACAATCTCGTCATCGTCGTCGTCAGAGTCAAGGTCACCGAGGGGTCCCGCGACCAACCAACCTAATTTTGAAGATTGAAGAACAGGTTTATTTGGTCCGAGCTCGATTTTCTCCGACGTCGTGATATTGAAGAAAAATTCAGCACTAAGTAGAAGATCAATTTGAGATGGACGATAGAAACCAGGATCCGCTAGCTGCATATCCTCAGGTATGTTCAAGTCTGAGGTATCTACATAATTATTAGGTAAACAGTCTACGAGATCATCCACCACAAAACAACGAATATCAATTTTATAAGGGCTCGTTAACGAACTTAAAGTGAGCTTGCACCGGTCAGAGACATTAAACGATAAATTATTTAAGACGTTTATACAAGCCGGCTTTCTACTATTAGAAAATCCCAATTTATTTCTCATGCGTTCAGTTAAAAAACATCTCTGTGAACCAGGGTCTAACATTGCCCTAACAATTTGAGATTTATTATTTTGAATGTTTGTTATTTTAACTAAAGCTGTGCATAACAATACCTCCCGGTCAGCTGTCTCATTCGCGGCGCACGCGCTGGCCGCGCTAATGACGGGCGTCGGCCCAGCTGTTTTGTTATCTGCCTGTAAGGATAATGATTGACTATATTTATGTAATAATGTGTTATGTCTTTCCTTACAGACTTGACACGAACCTACTAGACGGCATTGCTCGACGTTATGACCACGCCTCAAGCAGTTCAAGCAAAGATTTAACTTCAAGACCTCGCTTGACCTACTTTCAACGTTCATGGCCTTGAACTTGACACACTCCGAGATCCTATGCGCGCCGTGACATACTGGGCATGTCGGCGGCGACTTAGTACTCTTATTAGAGTGCGTTTCTTGTTTTTGAGATGTACTTGCAGCAGCGACAAACGCCTTAGTAGTTTTAGGCTGTAGGTATTTATTTTCGGCTGGTTTATCGCTCCTGCAAGCTACCATTGTCTCAAGTACATCGGCCCGACTGCGTAAAAACTTCAAGAACTCAGGTAATGTAGGCATATCTGTTAAATCGGCCTTATATTCTTCCCACTTTCTAGACGTAGTGGGGTCCAATTTACTAGCGATCAAGTATATGATTACGTCATCCCATGACTCAGTCGGGCGGCCTAAAGATTTAAGGGCGCTTAGGTTTTTAGTAACGTGATCAATAAGATACCGAATTGACCGATGTGACTCACGAGTCTGCTGATCTATGTTAAATAATGCCTTCATGTGATTATTTATAAGCAGATTTTTATTATCATATCGCTCGCACAGTAATTCCCATGCCATTTTATAATTCTTAGCCGTAAACTCAAGCGATTTTATTACGACACTGGCACTGCCCTCTAAAGAGGAGCGTAAATAATGATATTTATTTATGTCAGGGATGGATTCGTTCACATGGATCATGGCTTCGAAGGTGTCGCGAAATTCCAACCATTTTAAGTAGTTTCCATCAAAAGACGGGAGAGAAATGGTTGGTAAACGTATTTTACTGACAGAGCCCGTTTCGAGACTCGATTGGGCTGTTCGGGCAACCTCGGAACCATGGTCACTATTACTCGGATGGGAATCAATTATTTCTTGGGTGGCTGAGATGAGAGAAATGAACTGCGTTTCCATGTTGTCCCTTTCTTCCATCTGTTCTTCTAACTTACTACTTTTCATTTCAATTTGTGTTTGAACGGAATCAAATTCTGAAAATAATGTTTGTAATCTAGCCAAACGAAGACTTAACTCTTTAATTTGTACTAAAGTTATGTTTGAACGGTCAATTTGTTGTATAACGGAAAGGTAATCCTTATATTTCGTCACACGACCCTTATAGGTACCTCTTTGACGTACTAATTCTTTTATAGCTTCCTCTGACATTTTAAGCTACCTATTTAATCAAAACACACTAATTCAATCAAGGGCGAATAAAAAATTAGGTAAAATAACTTGTGCACTCAAACCCAATGAAATGTCTCGGCAGTAGGTCCAATGGCACGTTGAATGGCAGCGAAGTAGGTACACCGTGCACGGGAAACGCCCAGCTTGGCACAGGAATGCGCGCAGATATCTCGATTAGTTATCACTGGAATGCACGGTTAGCACCATATGAATTTAAAGAAACACTAATTTGTTGCTAATTTGGGGAATAATCTAAAATTTTAATCGAAATTCCTAACGTACTTATTATTCTACTTTTAACGTACTGAGAAGTTTAAAAAGCTGTAATGCGTAATTATTTTATTACCTAAATAGAATACAGGCGATAGCAAACTATAAAGTGAGGAAGAAATATTAGATTTTTAAGAATTATGCGAAAGAAATGCAGTTGCTATGCAAAGATAATGATACAGCACAAAATGGACGCTCGCTTATCGCACTGAGTAGGTACACCTTTAAGCTAGCAAATTACGTAGTTCATGAATGCAAGTAGGCTTCTCTTAATTTAATGCACAGTAACGAATAAGCAGCGATTTTAATAGTTATAGCACTGATTATTTATTATTTTATCACAAATTATGAGCACTTCAAGATCTAGACGGAGCTGAGGGCTAAGCACTATATTCACACAAATTAAGGGGATAATGGATCACAGGTGTTAAGGAAAATGTAGGATGGGCTACTTTCCTGTTTAATTACGATGACGATCACTAATGCAGGTGCAATCCGTAGGTATGGAATATTCCGCTTGCCCGTCGATGTCCCGTTAGATTGGAATGTGGACTTTGGTACAGTCCTGTCGTACGGTCGCCAATTGTCGGAGCTGGTAATCATGTACAGCTCAGCTGAGGGGTTTACTCTCCAAGAAAACTCCTGCTTCAAGATACTTATTTTAATTACTTATTTAATACAATTATTTAGGTACAAAAGTAGGTACGTATGAGGCGCTAGCCGAGAGTCGTGTGTGTCGTATGTGCGGTTGGTGCTCCCCGCGCCGGTGACGTCATGCCCCCGCAGGCCTCACTTCTCCGGGACTGGTTTGACCGCCGATGGCGCGTTAACAAGGCCCTTTCGACACTTTAATGAAATGTAAGGGGTACACCGAGCGGATGTTGCCCTTGCCCGTGTCATGGGACACACGCAGAGGCAATTTTTTATTATTATTATGCAAGTAGGTACAACGTATTGCTGAATTACTTAATTTTGCGTAAAGAAGAATAGGTCGTATACTTTTTATAAAACAAAAAAATGTGTTTTCTAAAGTTGCCGTCTTATTTATATTTTCAAACTAATTAATATATACTCAACTAGCTTTTGCCCGCGGCTTCGCTCGCGTTAGAAAGAGACAAAAAGTAGCCTATGTCACTCTCCATCCCTTCAACTATCTCCACTTAAAAAATCACTTCAATTCGTCGCTCTGTTTCGCCGTGAAAGATGGACAAACAAACAGACACACACTTTCCCATTTATAATATTAGTATGGATTGTACCTAATACATAAAAAATACGTCGTATATAATCTGTGTCTATTTACGGCGTCATAGACAGACGTACAAATCGCTATATTGTATCGGTAACTATATTGGAAAAGGATAATAATGATGGTATAAGAAACGTTTGTTCAGATGGGGGGTAGTTTTTGCGGTGATTTAGTTTGCCCATCGTGATTGGTGTGGCGATCCATTTTGTTATGAGGATAGGGCATTATTGATGCTCCATACACAGTAGGTCCCATTTTCCTCTAGATATTGACATTATGAATTATTTTTTCTGTCCTTCGGCCGGAAAGCGTCAAAATTTTAGGTCGCTACGTTAAACCAAAGACATATATAACTCTCTATAGACAGATAAAGTCTAAGAAAAAAACGTACCTCTGTACCATACAGAAAAAGGTACGGTGGCCTAGATGGCATTACACCTTTGGGGCACGCTCAGCTAGATGGCGCAAATATTAATATTTGCCATTTTAACACATATCTAGGTAAGAATATGGGCCAAATTGTCCAAACTGAGGTTCAAAAGTTTTAAGCCTGTGTCAAGAGATGGCAGTCTATGCACTGTGATTACACATTTTACTTCGACAGTAACTCTCTAAATACTCGAACCTCTTTGGTTAAACCACAGAATATAAGTACAAGTACAGAATGCTCACTCTCAACAACCTGTCAACGGACTGCATGCGACATTGAGTTCTATTGCGCAGCGCGAAGGTTGTCAAACTTTATGGGCCGCGAACTCGCGGCCGTCGAAATGTACGGAAAAAACTCGGAGTGAGCCGCCCATGGTTAAACGAAGTGACCGCTTGTCGGTTCCGTCGAACAGAAACCTGGCTTAGCTACGAAACTGAAAAAAAATCAACGTATATTTAAAGACTGATTCCACCACAATTAATATTTCTGTTCTGGATTTATAAAACGCGAGATCTTAAAGTGTTAAATTAAATTTCAAATAATTTTTGGTTCCTATTTTTTAAAACAATAAAAAGATGCATTGATATGGTAAATTCATAACATCGTGTAATAATACAACATTGAGTATTCAATTATGAGGACTACGTTTGTATGAAAAGATGGTTTCGGGGCGGTCGATCCCTTGCATCTAAAAGATCGAAATGAGAAAAATAATACAACGTAATAGGACAATCTTTGAACACTTATATTAGAAGCAAGAAATTGATACTTTGCACTAAATCTATCATGTATTTTTAACCCCCGACGACGACAAAAACGACTGTCTGTCTGTCTATTTGTCTGTCTGTCTGTGTGTGGCATTGTTTCCTCCTTCAAAACGAAATTTGAGAATCTGAATAACAATGAAGTAATCTGTATTGGATAAATAAAATAATCGTCCACATCTCAGTTTTCTAAATAAATAAATAATAATAAATAAATAAATATATTGGGGACACCTTACACAGCTCAACTTAGCCCCAAACTAAGCAAAGCTTGTACTATGGGTGCTAAGCGACGATATACATACTTAAATAGATAAATACATACTTATATAAATAGAATACATCCATGGCTAAGGAACAAATATATGTGCTCATCACACAAATAAATGCCCTTACCGAGATTCGAACCCAGGACCGCGGCTTAGCAGGCAGGGTCACTACCGACTATAGGCGTATGTGTAGTTATGTGTTTATAGCACAATCATAAATTGTTAGAAAGGTAAATAGAAAGTTTGATGAAACATGTTCGATGTTTACATACTTCAAACGGGAGGGCTTCCGTGTTTTCAGCACCATGTTTGCTCTGACGAAATGAGATCGTTTCTGATCTATATGCTGCAATTTCAATCATTAAAGAAAGCTGTTATTACAAATACTCGTACATAGCAATTGATGAGTGGAGGAGAAAAAAAAGGAGATCTTTTTTTTGCCATTTTTATGGAATGTGATATTTATGACAAATTTTATGTCAATTTTATATTTAGAACCAGGAGCTTTTTCAATCCTAATAGGTAAAAAATTTCTCTCGTACCTACGATTTTTTTTTATTTTGTTGCCATTTTCCAAACATTTTGCATGGGGTAACAAAGCAGGAAAATAACATAACCACAAAATTAAAATTTTGAAAAAAACCCCGACCGCGACATAGTAGACCGATTTTCATGAAACATGGCTAAGAACATTCCCGACTAACTCAGATTTCAGACAATAAAAACTAAATCTAAATCGGTTCATCCGTTCGGTAGCTACGATGCTACAGACACACGCACACACACACACACACACACACACACACACACACAGAGACAGACAGACAGACAGACACGTCAAACTTGTAACACCCCGTCGTTTTTGCGTCGGGGGTTAAAAAATATATAGACATTCTGGGACAGTTTTTGTCTCCAATTGAAACAGAAATTGCTCGTGACTCTGCGACTGAACTGACTGTGTCTGTGCGTGACTGAACTAAAATTCCCTAAAAATATCAAAATAAAAATGGCAAAAAAAAGAAACGCTCAACTATGGTCACGATCCGATTCTGGAGTAGTGCGCCATTTTTTTGTCTGGCAGCGAAATCAGCAAAGGCAAAAATAAAGATGGCGGCTTGAATGTATGGGATATCGGTTCTACATCCGATATCGGATCGGATAATGTGAAGACGCACTTAAGGTCAATACGGATAAGTATGTCACACGGAAAAGTGTGCTTGACTTTCACATTTGACCAGCACGGGTAGCATGGTCGCGCGATAGACGATAAAATATCAGGCCGACCCTATCGCACTATTAGTAAGTGCAATAGGGACGGCCAGATGTTTTATCATTTATCGCGCGACCATAATTGCCTACCAGTTTAAACAATTAACAGTGTTTATTTAGAGTTCGTTTACCACTAATTGTGAGTAGCAAGTAGTAAGAATAAATATTTTTTTTTGAAAAAAAAATAATTTTTGCCACAAGCTTTTATCGCCGACTGTACCTTTCTTTCAACAGTCATCTACTGCTCTCCGAGACGTTTCTAAAAATCCCTTACTCGATGGGGATACGACGTTTCATAACAGAGTTCCTATGACCACCGTTCTGTTCCATCATCAAAGATGATACCATAATATTGCATTGTCACGTGATTTACATATGTGTGCAAAATTTCACCTCAATCGGAAACCGGGAAGTGGGTCAAATTTAGCTTCTACGTTTTGACGCACACTAACATACTAACAAAGCAAGTAGAATAAAAGCTTGTAAAAAGGCCAGACACCTATCCCCGAAGCCTTATGGGTTAAATTGTGGCGTAGGCGAGAGGCTGGCAACCTGTCACTGCAATGTCACAGAAAGTTTCGTTTTCTTTCAACCCCTTATTTGCCAAGAGTGGCACTGAAGCTTTAGTAGTTTCATGTGTTCTGCTTACCCCTTTATGGGATACAGGCATGATTGTATGTATGTATGTATGTACTTATCCCCGTGTGGCACACTTGGCTGTATTCACTTACCTAGGTGGATTTGATCACTTTTTCGTTTGAGTATAATATTTGGGCCTTTTCAGAAATTAGGGTATAAATTAGCGTCAGTTGAACTCGGTTGTTAAGAAAAAGTTAACTCGATGTCAGTTTTGTGACAATAATTATGCATGAAATTTCAGTAAAAATATTATTTTTGTGTTAGTTAAATAAACTATACTGATAATCTACATACATAACGTGAAAAAGGTTGATTTTTAGGCAGATTTTATGCTTTTTTGTCGTCACAAAACTGACAGCGAGTTGATTTTTTCTTAACAACTGACGCTAATAAAAATCCCATATCGAGGGTTTACTGGTGAAACCCGATAAGTTGAGCAAACTGGTGTTTGAAATTCGAATTATGTGCAATTTTGACAACATTCTTATTTCAACGAAAAATTATCTCGATTTATCGGGTTTCGCCAGTAAACCAAACCCGCGATATACCTATATATTTCAGATTACAAGATTAGTAATAGTTATTTGTTATACAAGGGCCACAAGGGGGAAAAGTTGTATTTTAACGCCGAGTGTGGAATTGAAAAACGAGCAAGCGAAAGGATTCTATAGTTGAACCACGAGCGAAGCGAGTGGTTCGAGAATAGAATCCTGAACTTGCGAGTTTTTTAACACACGAGAAGTAAAATACATTTGCACCCGTGTGTAACACAAAACTTTTCCTCTCACTATAGCGAGGAAACTATAATACAACGCAAAAAATGCGTTTATCACTGCTTCCAGTAGTTCCACAGGTGGTAAATCATCTTTATTACTAGATTCACCTACTTTTATCAATTTTAAAGCAGTTAATTTGACTTTATTCAAGGTCAAATTACTTTACCCACTAGTGGATAAAATGCGTTTTTACCCGCTGGTATTAAAGGACAAAACAAGTGTTTCCGAGCTAGTGAGGGGAAAATTAAATTATCAACATATGAAGTCAACACACAACATATCTCAAAACAGTCGTCATCGTCACACGTCATGAACGCTGAAAACGCGTCGCTTAGAACAGCTAACACAGCAAACTGGTTGTTTAGCTTGCAAATTGCAAGCTACATTTGTCATAATCAGCTATAATCTGCTGTTCGATTTGTATTCAGAGCAGATTAGGCGGTAATCAGTTTAGTCTTAATCAGACAGGTATTGCTGATAACATTTCAATATATTACAATACAATACTTTATGTATAGCTAATAGGTTATGTAGCTATTGGTATTAGCAAGGATTATTTTATTTATATAGGATTACACTGAGAGAAAATACAACCAGTTTTCATGTTTGTTCAACAAGTTTTTTTGTTAAAATAGCGCCTACGTGCTCTTTGGTTCAAACAACAAGCTACTTGTCATTTGAATCGGCAATATATTTGAATCAACAAGTCGATTTTATAAAAACAACCTGACACATATTGTTTTAATAAACATACGTTTGGCTGATTCAAACGGATACACCGCAACAAGTCGAACTTGTTAAATTCACAATGCAAATTTCTCTCAGTGTAGCTTTTGCCCGCGACTTTGCTCGCGTTAGAAAGAGACAAAAGTAGCCTATGTCACTCTTCATCCCTTCAAGTATTTCCACTTGAAAAATCACGTCAATTCGTCGCTCCGCTTTGCCGTGAAAGACGGACAAACAAACAGACACACACACTTTCCCATTTATAATATTAGTATGGATTTACATACTTCATACTAAAAATCGTACCTAGGTTTTTTAGCGCCACCTATTAATTACTATCATAACTACACTGATGATGTCTACATTTTTTTTTTTCAAAATGTGAATTAACGTGATATCATGATATTAAAATAAAGAAACATGTCATTTGTTCCTATAAAAAGTAAAAACACGCAAAAATATTTCGGGAAAATATGATTTTGGCAGCTTCTAGGCTGCAAGACAGCGCCATCTAGTTTTAAGCCTAAAAGGCCCATACATTTCAGGGGTACGCTTTTTTGTATGGGCTTTGTCTGTCCCGTATTATATGGTCCTTGCTCTTACATAAAATTAAAATTATACTCGTATCGATACAAAATAATTCTGCCCGCAATGTAATGCGTATACATTCGCGTTAAACGCTTGTTGACAGTGGTCATTAACTGTCATTGTAATCATATTTACAGTACATTGCTGTTGAGAAAATAAATTATGGGGTGGTTTAGAGTAACTATTAAACACCTTTTATTACTGACTAATTCATTCTATCTCTGGTTTAATTTATCACCCGTATAAGACCACGCTGTGGCCTAGCGGTAAGAGCGTGCGACTTTCGATCCGGAGGTCGCGGGTTCGAACCCGGCTCTTACCAATGAGTTTATCTGAATTTATGTATGAAATGTCATTTGATATTTACCAGTTGCTTTTCGGTGAAGGAAAACATCGTGAGGAAACCGGACTAATTCCAATAAGGCCTAGTTACCCTTCGGGTTGGAAGGTCAGATGGCAGTCGCTTTTTTTTTTTTTATGGGATAGGAGGCAAACGAGCAGACAGGTCGCCTGATGGTAAGCGATCACCGCCGCCCATGGACACCCGAAACACCAGAGGTGTTGGAGGTGCGTTGCCGGCCTTTAAGATGGGTGTACGCTCTTTTCATGAAGATTTGAAGGTCGTATCGCTTTCATAAATACTGGTGTCTACGCCAAATCTTGGTATTAGTTGTCAAAGCGGACCCCAGGCTCCCATGAGCCGTGGCAAATGCCGGGATAACGCAAGGAGGATGATAAGACCTCCACGCTGTATATGTGTATTATTTAGATCTACACGAAGAAGAACGGAATGGCGACTACTCCACAGAAAAGAGCCCGGCTCTTAAGAATATGATGATGTTGAGATCTACACAGGACATGGATCGGATACGACAATGCCAAAGATTACGTTTGAGAGAAACGTCATTTTCGTCGACAAATCGGTATCATATCGCAGTGACATCTTACTTATACAAGGGGGCAAAGTTGTATTTTAACGCCGAGTGTGGAATTGAAAAACGAGCAAGTGAAAGGATTCTATAGTTGAACCAAGTTGAAGCGAGTGGTTCGAGAATAGAATCATGAATTTAGCAAGTTTTTCAATACACGAGAATTAAAATACATTTGCACCCGTGTGTAACACAAAACTTTTCCCCTCATTATAGCGAGGAAACTACAACGCAAAAAATGCGTTTATCACTGCTTCCAGTAGTTCCACAGGTAGTAAATCATCTTCATTACTAATAGATTCACCTACTTTTATCAATTTTAAAGCAGTTAATTTAACTATATTCAAGGTCTTACTTTACCCACTAGTGGATAAAATGCGTTTCTACCCGCTGGTATTAAAAGATAAAACACGTATTTCCGAGATAGTGAGGGGAATAATCTTAAATCCATTGTTTGAATACGGCAGTTACAATAATTTATCACTAAAAGTATGTAATTATGTATGGAATTGGCAAAAGTTTTAGCGCAATAGCGTGCCGCTACGCGCTACGATGCGGTACGAGCTGCTACGACACGCCGTAGGCTCCAATTGGTGTAGCCTCGCTACAGGCTGTTGACAACAGTAGGTACAGTCAACCAATTGGAATCCTAGGCCACTCTAGAACCCTGTCGTATAGACACCGTGCATTATTTGCTATAGAAGTCAGTTTGACTTTTACTGTGAAAGGGTTCTGCAGTGGCCTAGGATTCTAATTGGTTGACTGTAATTACAAATTGCGCGAATAGGACGGCCTGGCTTTTTGGTTTATCTCGAACGCAGTATAATAAAGAGTATACTATCGGACAGTGTGGTCACTTCCGCTCCTCGCTAAAAGTGCCGCCCACCTGCTCTCGGTTACCTCACCGTTACCACCTGTCAAAAACGCGACCAGTCGACGTGTCATATCTCACTCGTACAAGCATGGTACGCGTTCACCTAAACAAGCTTAGACTGTGTGCGTAGGAACGCGCCTCTTTCGTATATCGTCACTACTTTAAAAAAAACTTGTATCTTCGTCTGTGAATGAAAAGAAAATTGTAGTAAGTATGTATGGAATGCATATAGACTTACTGCGTTTTAACTTTGAGGAACAGCGTGAGATACGAGATTTTTTAAAAGTAGTGACGATATCTGAAAATCTCGTACATGTGTGTGACACATTAACCAATATAATGGAGGCTCTTGACAGTTACGATTGCCTACTTATTACATAAGTATGCGGGCCTACTGTTTCTATGTCCCTGACAAAAACCTTCTAAGAAGCGGACTCGCGTTTGTAAGTCTTCGTGACTTCAACTATTAAGTATTTATGAGTTATTATAATTACGGCTAAATAATAGTTGGAGGAAACAAACCGTTTAAATATAACTGCTTATGTAATGGTAAATGTGCCAAATGCCCTAATTTTCGTACAGTTCGATTTAATGAAAAACGGTCAGGTGTGTCCTAAATGAAATGCCCAGTCCTTTTTTTCCCACTTGATTGATAAGCTAAAAAAACCTCGTTCGACGGCGAAGAAGTCTTTATAATAATTATTTATTAGTAAAGAAACTCAATACCACCAAGAGTTTGAAAGATCCAAGGGTCGTGACGGACAGACAGACGGACGTACGAACGAACATGACAGAGATCCTATTAGCTACGTACACGACTGGTGCTGCCATCATTTTGTCGGCTGTTACATATTAAATTAAACTACTATTAAATTGAATTAATGAAGAGGTGCTGGAAATTGTAGGAAAAAAAAGAAGACTAATGAAAGAAATAGAAAACAGAAGAGGCAAAATGATTGGTCACCTGATACGACATGATATGATACCTTCTTTAAAAATATCCTAGAAGGAAAGGTGAAAGGAAGAGGAGGGCAAGGAAGACCCAGGAAGAGTTTTGTTGACCAGCTCAAGGAGAAGGCCGGTGTCATGTCGTATCAAGAACTAAAGAGAAATATGGCGCATACTGCACCGACAAGAGCTACATAGCTCTTAAATAAGAAGAAGAGACATATTAAATTGTATATTTTCAAATTAGTTCCAACGCGGCTAGCATTAGTGTTGGACATGTAATGACGTGTACTTGTGACAATCAGCGCCACTCTGTCACACACGGTGCTAATACGGGTGCCGGCAAGGACCCCTAAAAATATGACGTAAGCACTGAAAAGCTAGAAGTAACGCCGCAATACCCATCTTGTGCACTCCGGAAGTGTGTCAACAGCAAAAGTTCGCTTTAATCTAGTTAAAAATACGTCCGGCCGCGAAGCCACAAAGGAAATAAATAATTGCTGGCCGCGGCTGCCTCATTAGGGGATCTCGCGATGATAATTGTTACCGCCAAGCAGTTATAATTCACATCTTAGACGTAGGTGAGATTTTGCACATTAAAGCAGGATTACAACGTTTCAAAAATAACCGATACAACCTTATTTTATTGTTTTCCGTTAAATTCATCATCATCATCATATCAGCCTTTTATCGCCCACTGCTGAGCATATTCCTCTCTTCCAGTACGCCACTTCTCCCGGTCCTGGGCTAATCTCATCCAGTTGTGACCCGCAGTTTTTCGGATGTCGTCGACCCAACGGGCCAACGGATGCCAGGCACTTCTTACATTTGTTAGCGGCCACCATTCCGTTAACATTTTGGTCCACCTGTCATCACTCTGCCTATTTAGCAACATGTCCCGCCCAACTCCATTTTAGTTTAGTAATAACGAAACTTACGTCTTGCACCTTAGTGCGACGACGGAGTTTGGATTCCGTTAAATTGAAAAGAACCTTCTTTTCAATTACAAATTTTCATTTGGCATTTTCATCAAATGGGCATTTTCAGAATTAGGAACCCAACATTAGCGTAAGTTGTTAACAAAAATTAACTCGCTGTCAGTATTGTGACGACAAATTAAGCATAAAATATGTCTAAAAATTAACTTTTTTCACGTTCTCAATATAATAGATTATCGCTTAAAGTTTAGGTAATTAACAGAAAAATAATATTTTGTATTGAAATCTCATGCTTAATTAATAATTATCGTCACAAAACTGACAGCGAGTTTTTTGTTACCATCTTACGCTAATTTTGGGTCCCAAATTTTGAAAATGCCCCTATACTCTGTCTCAGGTATTTAAAAGAACGCAAACAAATTATTTACACATTTTCAGGTGGTTACATTTGCCGGTTAACCTACCAAATAGAGAACCAAGTGGATCTATCACCGAACTACCTGTCTCTTACCTTCTTATTTGGTCGTGTAATAAATGTTTTCATTCACTTTAGTAGCTTAAACCTTTTGAGGGTAAATTTTGCTTATATACATATACTTACAAGCTAGTCGGCGTGGACCGCAGAATGGCTAAGTCGGCCAAGCTCACTCATATCATGGGGCCCACCGTCTACAACAGCCTGCCCGACAGCGTCACCGGCGCCCCGAGCTTGGACAGCTTTAAATCTCGCCTCAAACGTTGGCTTGTTGAGACTCCTACGATTATGATGATGAGTTCCTAAATATACACAAAAATAATGTATAGATCTCATTATTTATTTTGCTGCTACGACGCATTTAATGTTTAAGTTAATGTGTTTTGTTTTTTGTCTCTTTTATAACGTGTAAATAACCTTTATGAATAAATGACTTATGACTTATGATTTAAACACCTAAAGCCACAGACTGTAGTAATAATCTTCTATGACATAAGTACAAAATTTAAATTTAGAAAAAAACCACGACATAGTGGCCCGATTTCCATCAAACATGGTTAAGAACATTCCTAACTAATTCAGCTTAAAAAAACTAAATCTAAATCGGTTTATCCGTTCGGGACCCACGATGCCACAGACCCGCACATACAGACAGACACATAAAACTTATAACACCCCGTCGTTTTTGCGTCGGGGGTTAACAGATCAAAAGCTCATGGTAAACTTACTTACTCCGTTCGGTCAATTACCATACATGTAACACTTCCAAGCAACGAAACAACTTATCGACAAGACTCGCTATCGTGAAACATGCAAGATCTTAATTGAACAACACAACTTGCGCGCTTGTCGCTTATCGATAAGTTCGCGATATCGCGCCGCCGGCGAATAAATTTGTCGCGATAAGACCCAATAAATCAGATCGCAACTCTTGAGGGGCACAGTGAACGTGTGGGCAGAAGTACTACATTATAAAATATTTCATTTCTAAAATCCTGGTGAATCGTTCGATGAACGACGACTTGGGATGGAATGAATGACGCGCAGACAGGTCGCAGGTAAGCCTCCCATGGATACCCAAAACACCAGAAGTGTTGTAAGTACGTTGCCGGCCTTTAAGATGGGTGTACGCTCTTTTCTTGAAGGTTTGAAGGTCGTACATTAAATCAGGTCTAATTTCATTCTAAATACACGATGATAGAACTCGCTTGCGAGTTTCTTTACATTGCGGTATTTGATTGGTTTGCTGATTTAATGTGTAACCGGAACTGTCCGCAATGTAACTAAAATCACATGCGAGTTTGCGCGCCGTATAAATGGAATGAATGAATGAATGAATGAATGAATAAATGGAATGTAATTTATTTGTAAGGATATAAAAATAATAAGGTACTTTTAAAAATACCTAAAAAACTTGAGTTATACCATAAATACACACAAATACCTATAACACAGCACAAATTTTATGGGCTTCTCCTGAACTTTCTCTCGTAAGATGATTTTACAAGACAGCTTCTGGTAAAAACCCCAAGTTTCCTTTCTAAAAGAGATGACTTCACAGAAAATATTTTAATGTTTATTAAACATAATATCTCTGCCCGTAAAGTTCATTCCTTGGAATTTTGATATACTTACTCCTATCTCTCATAATAATTAAAAAAAAAAAACTAAACTACAAACGAAAGTGTGGAAATACACCGTAACCATATTTTCCGTTATTGCTAATATCTTTTGAATGCTACATTTCAATGAAAGTCACGTTTTTTGCTCCCCATTCTACTGGCAAATAATTATTCTAGTCAAGTTGGCCCCACTGTATTTGTCTCCACATTTATATGAAGTCCCCGAACTCGATATAAGACACCTATTACATTTAAAATTTGCATACAAATTGCTTTCTCTTGGCTTTCTTACTGAGTCTACTCTTTACTAACTCTGATATATTTACTCCTAAAATTTATAAGGTTCACAGTCTCTTTGACTTGACAAAGTGTCATGGCTGCTAAGTTAGTACTTTGTCACAGTATAATAAAGCGTACTATCGTATGAATTTGTGATAAGTTTAGTTTATTAGTATTTCATCATCATGTACTCAAGAGCTATACTCTTGTTGGTTGAGTATTTTTTCCAACTTTTCCTGACCTTTGACTTTTCGATACGACACGGGCACTTCTTTTCTTTCACTTGATCCATGTAACTGCGTTAGGGCTTTTTACCTCTATCATGTCTTACCTGCCCCGCCAAGAATGAAGAAAAATGGTCATGTTTTATCATATGGTCAAACATTTTCTGCCTTTCTTTCCGATTGTTTTTAGGACACCATCTTTCATTTACTTTTCATAACACTTATTATTCTTTAAAACAACCGGGCTAATCCCAATAAGGCCTAGTTACCCTTCGGGTTGGAAGGTCAGATGGCAGTCGCTTTTGTAAAACTAGTGTCTACGCCAAATCTTGGGATTAGTTGTCAAAGCGAACCCCAGGCTCGCATGAGTCGTGGTAGATGCCGGGATAACGCAAGGAGGAGGAACACTTAGGTATTATTCCTTTACCCATTACGGAATACCGGGTTATTTACACACCTATAGCTACTTGAAAGGCGTGCGCGTTCATATTTCATATGTTTCATTGCCCACGCCCCGATCAGCTATTATTGGTATCCTATCTTATACTATTAAACGAGCAATTCTTGTATATTTATTTATTTATTTATATATACTGACGATCTCGGAAACCGCTCTAACGATTTCGCTGAAATTTGTTATGTGGGGGTTTTCGGGGGTGAAAAATCGATCTAGCGTAGCCTTACATCCCGGAAAACGTGAATTTTCGAGTTTTCATGAGTTTTTCTTTCGCGTTTGTAAACGTAAAATATGGTCCTTAATTTCGCTGCGCGCGCATCGATTCCGCTTAGCTCAGTCGTACGAGGTCGGTCTAATGTACGCAGATAGATCGTAGGTGTCAGGGTTCGAATCCCGGCCAGAAATTAAGTTTTTGTTTTTTGTCTTTTTTTTGTTTTTGTATTTATAAGAGTTTTTTTTATCTAAAGACGTGATATATTAAAATAGAACCGAGCGAAGCTCGGTCGCCCAGATGTTACCAATTTATGTTACAATCTTATTAATATACACCGATGATTATTAGCACAGTTAAAACAATTTTCTTCCCAGAAACTCCGTGACACAAACAGACTTTGATCAGCAAAGTTGAATTAACCTGTTCGAAGATAAATAAAGCCAACACTTCGAAGCTACCCGCTGTGTGTACAACTTGAATACCAATAAAACTGGCGCTGATTTGCCGATATTGAATTTAATCTGGTCTCGCATTCTGTACATTGCGAATATTTCCGAAGGTTAGAAGGCACGTTAAATAGTACATAGTTCTTTTTGAATTTTTAATTTGTCCTTATATTGGTAAACACTTATTCAGAAATTATTACAATAATAAATATTATTATAAATAAATAAATATTGTAGGACATTCTTACACAGTAGTAAGCTCAAGAAGGCTTGTGTTGTGGGTACTCAGACAACGATATACGTAATATACAAATACTTATATACATAGAAAACATCCATGACTCGGCTACCAATATCTGTGCTCACCACACAAATAAATGCCCTTACCGGGATTCGAACCCGGGAACGCGGCGTAACAGACATGGTCACTACCAACTGCGCCAGACCGGTCGTCGATTATAAAAAGTAAATATTTTAAGTTACTTAAACTAAAATTGTTACATATTGTGACTTATTTTTTAAATGTTTTCTAACATAGATTTTACGAAATAGACATATCAATATCGGTTACCTTCTTCTAATGCTAAGAAAGGAAGTACTTATAGAAAAAAAATACTCACAGCGTACCTATTGAAAGACCTGCTCGATATTTTTCTTACCGTATTATGATATTAGATTTTTCTCGCACTCGCGTGGGTCTGCGTAGGTCCGCTGCTTGCTTGTTCAGTGTTCAGTGTTCACTGAAGACGCAATGTAGAGACTGTAAAATTTACAGTTAACCGGATCCCTTATTAAAAACTCTTGTACGACAAGTAAGATTGATTTGAAAAGGCAGATTCGTTTTTTTTTTACTTTTATATTATTCTGGCATTGAAGCGCTGGTGGCCTAGCGGTAAGAGAGTGCGACTTTCGATCTGGAGGTCGCGGGTTCGAACCCGGCTCGTACCAATGAGTTTTTCGGAACATATGTGCGAAATGTCATTTGATATTTGCCAGTTGATTTTCAGTGAATGAAAACATCGTGAGGAAACCGGACTAATTCCAATAAGACCTAGTTACCCTTCGGGTTGGAAGGTCAGATGGCAGTCGCTTTCGTAAAAACTAGTGCCTACGCCAAATCTTGGGATTAATTGTCAAAGCGGACCCCAGGCTCCCATGAGCCGTGGCAAATGCCGGGATAACGCAAGGAGGATGATGATGATATTATTCTGGCATTAACGAGTGTACATAATACCCGACCCGCGACTCCTCAAAATCGTATTTGGATTGCAATGGGATCGGCACTAATTTGCACTTAGCGCAGATTGCGTTGCGATTCGACTTATAAGGACTCCGGGCTTTTGAAAATGGAGATTTTAGCCACATTCCTAACAGCGATTTCGTATTGGCTGATCAGTTATCGGATGATTGATGAAAAAAATACGCAGTAGTGTTTTTCTGTATTCGTTTATTGATTATTTGCATTATTGAGCATTTTTGTAGATTGAAAACATTTAGTCGAAATTCGATTATTTTAAATTATTTAAATTCACGCACAGCTACGATGGTACGAAGTTCCAATTTTCTCCGTATAGTACAGACTGTAGGTACTTTTTGTTCAAGGGTATCGAGGTTTTCTTTCGTATTTTTCCGGAAACGTTCGTATTTGTCATGCTAGTTCAGACAGCGTCAGTATGTCTTGTGCCTACTGAGACTGACTGAAATAGCATGACACGCTCGTACGCTTTCGTATAATTTGTTGGCGTTGGGTAACAATTTCATATCCCATAAAATAGTTATTTGTTATACAAGGGGGCAAAGTTGTATTTTAACGCCGAGTGTGGAATTGAAAAACGAGCAAGTGAAAGGACTCTATACTTGAACCACGAGCGAAGCGAGTGGTTCGAGAATAGAATCCTGAACTTGCGAGTTTTTTAACACACGAGAAGTAAAATACATTTGCACCCGAGTGTAACACAAAACTTTTCCCCTCACTATAGCGAGGAAACTACAATGCAAAAAATGCGTTTATCACTGCTTCCAGTAGTTCCACAGGTGGTAAATCATCTTTATTATTTATTCACCTACTTTTATCAATTTTAAAGCAGTTAATTTGACTTTATTCAAGGTCAAATTACTTTACCCACTAGTGGATAAAATGCGTTTTTACCCGCTGGTATTAAAGGACAAAACACGTGTTTCCGAGCTAGTGAGGGGAAAAATTATGTGCACCGAGACGTGGTAAAATTAGTATTGTATCAATTGTAATTTACATTCAAATATAAATATTAATTATGTTATGTACCTATGTGACGTGTAAAAGTGCCTCTGTGGCCTATTTAATGTTTTTTTTTATTTGAATTTTGTAGGACCAAGGATTTTTATCACTACATATTTTTATTTACATAGCAAACCTTGGTCAGTATGACCATCTAAATACACACAATCATCAAGTATAACAATCATATTTAATACGACAAGCACATAGAAAATATATATGTCTCTCTCACAAATAACTGTCCTGACTATCGCCAGACTAACAAACTATATTTAAAGGGACACAGCGCAAGTATATAGCTTATTCAATGGTCAATCCATGTGCCTACCATGTACTACTCATGTACAACCATTCAAATGTAGATATTCGGAGGGCCCGAGGACTCACCCTCCCAGACATTGGTATTGATTTTTGAGTCCCGTAGTTGTGGGGTGTTATTATTAAATATAAATCGCGACGAAATGTTGGCGGTGTAAATGTTTAGGGGGCGAAAAATCGATACCCTTGAAAATCAGGGGGTTGGTTTGTATGAGACTGCTAGTCGCAGAGAATGACAGAGACATATAGTTGCGTGGTTTTCTCTTGAGGTTATTTAAACGTAAAAAAGTATGCAAGCTAATAAATATTTTAATACTCGGTAAGATAGTATTTAGATAAATTCGAATAAAAATCCTTTGGATTTTTAAACAGATATTTACTGTGAAGCAGCATGTTTCTCCTACAGCTGAGAACCGCATTTGGCAGACAATATTGGTTTATATAATAAAAAGCCAAGCATGAAAAATATTGTCTAGATACCTACTCGTACATTCCTAGTACATACTTAATTAAATTATTTCACACTAGCTTTTATTTTACCCGCGGCTTCGCTCGCGTTAGAAAGAGACAAAAATAGCCTATGTCACTCTCCATATCTTCAAATATCTTTACTTAAAAAAATCACGTCAATTCGTCGCTCCGTTTTGCCGTGAAAGACGGACAAATAAACGGACACACACACTTTCCCATTTATAATATTAGTATGGATTTAGTAGTAGTAGTAGTAAACACTTTATTGCAAAGAACAAATTAATTATATGAAGAATTAATTATATTACAGGAATCATTATAATGGTTATGTACAAAGGCGAGCTTATCCCTTTAAGGAATCTCGTCCAGCTAACCTTAGAATAACTGAGAGAGGAAAATACGAAATGTTAGACAAACACAGTTAAAGTGCATGGGAAAATATATACAAATATATCTATTGTATGAACATTAAAATTTCAGTTGAAAGAAAATATCATTGATTTTCCATATTATTAACGTATCTATCTAAGGTATGTATGTATTTACACATGATATTGATATCACGTATATCGTATCGTATATCATTTTAATTTCAAGGAAAATTTTGATTTTTTGTGACTCGTTAGGTGGTTCAGCCCAAGACAACCCAAGTATAAGTAGTAGTAAGTAAGTAGTAGTACTGTTGTCTGCCGGCAGTGCCGGCATAGTGCAGATACTCTGCTTAGACACATCGGCCCCATACTGCCGTTTTATATATATCCCACTCGCTTGAGCGAGACAACAAATATGTCTGCATTAGGCAATGGCAAGCTCGTGGTAAAAGTACAGCGCGTACCTTGGCAACGAAAAAACGGAATGAAAAACATTTCGCAAAAGGTTCAAGATCAAGAATTGTATGTTATTTTTTCCGCACAAATTGCTGCTTGTATTATTCTGGCAACGTGACTACCCTCCACGGCAGACATCTCAAGGGAGCATTAAAGATTGTGTATCTAACTTTTTCTGCCTTTGCGTTACCTCTATGTTCCGAAAACAAAGGTAATGTAAACACAATGTTTAGTTAGCTTGGGAAAACAAAGAAATGCCGTAAGCGGGATAAAAATTCTTACAAATATTATTAAGGTACGGAGGCGCAATTCGACTAGTGCCATATGTGACCAGTATACTCATATGGCACACTGAGGTTAGTAATAGTGTAAAACACGGCAAATGCTTTGATTAGTTGAAATTACCCGCCAGTTGAAGTTGCCTCCTCGTACCTTATACTTTTTTTTGCCGATTGGCGCACGTTATGTTAGGTATGTACATATTTACAGACAGACATTGGATGTGTAGCTCGTGTAAGTTGGAATAGGGTTCCGTGTAACGACATCTCTCAAGGTACAGTCAACCAATTAAAATCCTAGGCCACTCTAGAACCCTGTCGTATTGACACCGTGGTTTATTTGCTATAGAAGTCTGTTTAACTTTTACTGTGAAAGGGTTCTACAGTAACCTAGGATTTAGATTGGTTGACTGTACGTAGCCAAATGAAACGCTTATGATAATATTGTTATCGTAGCTAGCTATTGGCGCGACAGAGTTGGCAGCTTTGTAATTTGCACAAATTGTGAAATATGTAATGTAATTGTTACTATAATTATCCAGTTTTATCTCTCAAACGGCAAACAGTGCCTGAATAGTAATAATTACTACATATTATACTAAGCATTTACAGATCTAATCGATTCGCATTATCCAGTCATAATGCAGCGAATCCTCACTAAACACTGAACGTAGCCCCTTTGCGGTCACCAACCCTCAATTATAATCAAAACCGATTCTTATCCTCCAGCAATAAGAGTTGTAACTGTTGAAAATTGAATATGCCACAGCAAATTAAACTTTGCTGAGACGTCTACCGATTCATTGAACAGTTCCGGACCATTGTTTTCATTTGTGCAACTCCATTTTGTTTGAACTTGGACTTTAAATCGTTGAGCTAAGACTTATAGGTTTGTTTTAAAGTGGAAAAGGGTTTTTGGTATGCATTATGTCCTGTGCGTTACCATCGTCCGATAGTCAATCCAATTACGGCGTCGAGTGGTATGAATATTCACTTGTGTTCGCGAATGCCGATCGGCGCTGATTCGATAATGTAAACTGCTATCGGTATGCATATTACCTAGCGCCATTGATGAGTATTGAGATGTGCACCAATGATTGCCTGTTGTAGGAGATATAATAGCCGGGGTTCTTAAACTACGTTCTAAAGAGAGGTATGGGCTCTGTAGGCGACGGAACTACCAGCCCTTGTGCTACGCGCATGCTGGCAGCTTGGCCGAATAAGCTAGCGTCTTTTGTGTATATGTTCATAGTTATTTGTTCGTAGATAAACCTGTCAATAAGCGACAAATGTTTAGTTTGCACATATTTGTAAATGATTGTGTAACTGGTTAGTTGTTTGTACCTAGGTATATACATATCGTCACTACTTTTAAAAAAACTTGTATCTTCGTCTGTCAATGAAAAGAAAATTGTAGTAAGTGTGTATGGAATGCATATAGACTTACTGCGTTTTAACTTTGAGAAGCAGCGTGAGATACGAGATTTTTTAAAAGTAGTGACGATATTCTTTAAGTTTTCCGTGTCTACGGTGAATCAGTCACCGTAGAAGCCTATAGGCAGGCCTTTTATTTTCCAGCCGGTAAACCTTTGGCTATCGTACAGTATGGCCACTCCCGCTCCCCGCTGAAGTGCCGCCCACCCCCTCTTGGTTACCTCACAGTTACCGCATGTCAAAAACGCGAACAGTCGACCTGTCATATTTCACTCATACAAGCATAGTACGCGTTTACCTACATAAGCTTAGACTGTGTGCTGGGAACGCGCCTCTTTCATAATATATTTGATCGCCAGTGTCCGAGGTATGCCTTTGGTGCCCCGTTCTATTGGGGACCATTCTTACTAATGCACATATTTAAAGTCACAGACAGGTCGAACGTGATAAGTATATAACTTTAAATATGTATGCAAACGCGTTACTGTTGCAGTAATCATCTAAATTCTAAGGGCCAGTTGCATCAACCACATTTGACAGACACATCATCGTCACGCAGCAGACGACTATGGAACTTCCCATACAATAAAATCTAACAAACGCTTGATGCAACCGGCCCTAAATCTTACTCTGTAGAGGTATAATATTACTACATAACAGTTAACCACAAGCGCCATGACAGTGCCAGATCAATATTATTCCCCCAACCGAGATCCCATTATTAATGGACACCCGTCCCGCTCTCCCTGCCTGCGGCTGATATGGGCCCGGGTTCAAATCCCGACAAAGCCGTAGATGAATTTTCATTTTTTTCTATTTGTTCGGCTTAAGGAAGATTATGGAGCGACCACATGCCGGGAGTTATAGGTGTTTGTATCATTTAATGAAAATAAATTGATCCCCAATGACGACCGGTCTGGCGCAGTCGGTAATGACCCTGCCTGCAAAGCCGTGGTCCTGGGTTCGAATACCGGTAAGGGTATTGATTTGCGTGAAATTTTGAAACGTAATAAATACAAAAGTCTTGGCAAAGAATACCTTTTTGTACCCTTTGGTGTAGAAACTCTAGGTCCATGGGGCCCCAGCGCGAACAAGTTGTTCACAGAAATCGCGAAGCGTCTGGTTGAGGTAACTGGTGACCGAAGAGCTGGCGACTTCCTCGCACAACGTATCAGCATTGCGATACAGCGAGGAAATGTCGCCAGTATCCTTGGTACAATGCCTCAAGGGCCTATTTTAGACATTAGCTAGCTTTTAAGTTTAGTCTTAGTTTCTTATATAATTATGTAAATATGTTCATTTAAATAAAGAGTTTAATTATTTGCGTGATGAACACAGATATTGTTCCTGAGTCATGGATGTTTTCTATCTTTATATTATATGTATCGTTATCTGAGTACCCACAACACAAACATCTTGAGCTTACCCTGGGACCATCTGGGACTCAGTCAATATGTGTAAGAATGTCCTACAATATCTATCTATTTATTTTATCAATGTGGATGTTTCGTTTATTTCAGAGAATCAATAGTAAATAGATTGTGACACAAAGGAGGAAAGTGTCATACTTACGGCGAGGGTGTTTATTGAATCGTAAGCGAAGCAAAATATTCTAAAATTGAATCTTGAGCGTAGTGAGGGATTCAAGTGTTAACGCCCAAAGTGGAAATTATTTTGCCACCATGTGACACGTAGTGCTTTTCACTTTGGAAATTGTTATATTAGACTGCACGTCATCGATTTGAAATGTAGATAATCGATAATATACAAATGTGCCACATTGTGGCACGAATGTTCAAATGGTTTCATCTATTATTTTTTTGTTAATTTGTTGCCTATTTTTCGGCTAATGCCACATTTTTGCAGCTGAAAAATCAATATAATTATTCTTAATATAGCTAGTTTGTTACGTCACATGTCAAAAGTTAAAAACCAGAATTGGCAACAAGCGTAACTTTGGCCAGGCAATTAACCGGCGTTGCCCGCGGGGGCGACAAGCAAAGTTGTCCGGTGCTATCAATTAAATGACGATTCTAAACCGGGAGCTGGTCACGCCTAAAGTTGTATCATTTTTGTTGAGGAGCGTCTTCCTAAAACGGCTTATTATATTGTATGGAGTTCATATTTGAAAAGACACTTGTCAATAAAAATCACAGATACACGATACCAACAAAGCGGCAGCTGACATTTGCGATGTCACGAAAGAAGTCAACTTCGTAAAACTTGAACTACTAAATAATGAGGAAATGATTTAAGGAACAAATTGTGAATTCGGTAGGTGGTTTAATTTAGGTCAAAATCTAGTATGAAGAGGACTTTATATTTACTTACTTGGGGACTCAGTGTAATAATCAGAGTATCCATAATATGTATAACTTCATGCTAGCTGACTGAGTTCCAGCCAATTAGAACTCAAGAAGTCTGATCGAGATTTGATATTTAAACTCTATATTATAATGTACATTTTGCATGCACGTACAAAAAATATTTCGACTCATTCAGATTTTTAATATTAAATAAACATTAGGAGCCTTTTATTGACAGAGCTATGGCGTAGGTCTACGTTTAATTTAACTCGATTTGCTTTTAGTATTATAGGTCTGGAATTCTGGAGGTTTTCCTCTACATTTCGCATTTATAAACCGATTCTCATGACATGAAATGTTGATATCCAAATTCTATGATTCAATATATGTCGATTACGATAATAATTGTGTAGATCCAAGTTATGGAAATTTTGCAAAATTTGGGAATTGCCATAAAGGGTTTGAATTGAACTTTAAGCGCTAATGGCACATATTTATGTCGGCTAAGGCCATCGTGATCGTGTCGCTTAGGTTTATTAGAATTATCTCGATGAGTATTCGTTGCCTGTCATAAAAATCAAAGCAAAATACACAGACTAAGTCTTTAATTTTGTTTCTTTCAAAATAAATACACTTTTTCATAATCAGCTCCCGCGCTACGCGTTTTGATAGGTACTACGGCATTGGAAAGTTCCATGGGGCGGCAGTATCGATTTTCGGCGGACAGACAGACGGACGCGTGTCGCTGACAGCTCGGCGGGGGTGATCATAGTGCTCAATAAAATGTATGAGCGCTGCTATACATAGGACTGTAATGTCTGCACAACACGTTTCATAAACAGGAATGAATGAGAGAATGATCATCTCTGATTGAAACTGTCACGAGACTTTTTTATGAGATGTGTGTGAAATAGTCGTGTAATATGAACAGTTGGAATTCAAATTTCATGTCAAGAGATAGAATAATAAACTAAAAGAGGGAACAGATAATCAAATCTCTTCCATTCCATGAAATAGTCAACCTTTCTCCCGTAGAAACGCGAATTTTATGGAAATTGGCTTATGCAAGAGGATATTTTTCTTAGGCATAAAAAATCGAAATATAATGCGTTTGTACGAGACAGCCCATGGAATGCTCCTCTTGGAAGTTATGCCATCACATAAATCCGAAGGTTGTGTATTTTGGTACAGTTTGAACCAGTCAAGTTTGCATTTTAAAACTCGGAACAGACCGTCACATCTCGTCTCGCGCGGGATATAAATAGCATTGTATAAGATGAGCATGCACTCAATTTCCCCGCGCGGCTAATTGAAATCTCGGCTGCAAATTAGTTGCGACTTGGCGACTTGGTCGCCGCTGCCGTGCCCCTAGGGCGCTTAAATTGTTTCTTTTTTATCGAGTTTTTGGCGTTTTACATTTTTGGAAGGCATTTTGGATTAGCTTGAATGAATTCTTAGATTCTGATTTGAGTTTTTTGAAATTTGTATATGTACCTATTTCATTTTTTTTAATATAGTATAATTGTTGACATTTGTATAATTGTCTCTGTGAATAGTACGGGTGGCTGAATTCGATTGTTCAGCGCTGAACATAGATCTGGGTTGGGATTTATTCAAATCTGTAAATTACTTCAACTTTATTTAGCGTCAAGTCCAAATGATAAAAGATAGATATGGATTAGAGAACAGATTACTAATTTTCTTTATAAACCTCTTGATCTGTCAGACCTTTAAACGTGTGCAATAACGAATCAGGCCGCGTAGCCGAATGGCATTTCTGCGACGCGAAACGAAATCGAAACGCCGCAGAAAGGTAGTCTGGCTCTGTCGCGCCAATACGCAAGAGCGATAGAGATAGATAGCTACGAAAGAGATATTATCGTGAGCGTTTCGTGAGCGTTTGTGCATTAGGCTACGCACATAGAGCATCTTCGTAATCGATGCATACTTTCTATGATTTCTTAAAAAATCGCGTGTTAACTGACAGAAAATCAAATCTACCTTATACCAAGTCGTACCAAACTACTTTCAGCGATTTTCATAACCCCGCCAGTGTATTATTTTAACCCTTAAATGCATGGTGATGCATATATGCATCATATATTTGATGGCCCGTGGCTCGATATGTAGCTATCCAAAATCACATTTATTGCTTAATTATTATTCATTATATATTATTATTTAATATAAAATTAAATAAATTAAATAATATAATGATTTACTATTTATTATTTAAGGATTAAGATGAAATGGCGGAAAACTGCGAAAAAACAGGACGATGGTGATTTTTAGTATGTGATTTAGGCTGATGATTTTTTCGGAGTTAGTAATTAGTTTATGTTTAAATATTTTATCATAAACGTTTCACAAATAGTGTACCTTTTTAATAGTAGTAATTTTTTTTAATTAAAACTTACCAATTACGATATATTTGTATAAATAAGATTTGGCCTATTTAACTTCTAACACTGATTTAGTATAAAAATCGATCTTAAATATTTTTTTTATTATTTTTCCCAGAGTCAGTAAACCATTGTCTGTCACATATATTAATATCTCGTTAAAAGAAAAATTCATGCATTTAAGGGTTAAACGTCGAATTTTGCTTAATTTTAGAGCACAGCAATATCGCTGTCCGTTTAACTTGGTATGAGAATGACTCTTCACATAGATAAATATGCGTCAGAAATTAACCCGGGTTTTCAATCCCTCGTATCAGGATAAACCCAAGTTCTCTGATCGTTACAAGGAAAGTCCCCGCTGCCGCAGGCAAAAACCGCCCAAAAACAAAATTTAATTGAATATCAAAGATTTACTGCGACGAAAACGCAATTCAACTTGTCAAGGATTTGTCTTACATTTAAAAATAACAGACGGTCCCCATAATGTTATTTGAGCGAGAAATTTGCATAATACTCGGAAGTCCATCTTTCTAATTGCGACGTCGAGTCCGGGAGTATGAATGAATATTTATAAGGCTATATATTAAAAATTACGAATGTTTTGAATGTTAGGCTTTGGAAGGAGTAAGATATTTTAATTTTCCAGTTTTTGTGGATTAAAAGTGTCATTAGACTTACAGTGACCGGGATAAAGATCGTGACTACTTTTTTTCGTTGTGCTCCCGATATTTCGACGCGGTTACATGCGTAAACGTCACAGGAGAGTTCGACAAGAAAGAAAAAAGGTAATCATGGTCAATATAAGTCTAATGCGCCGTGAATCGTTCAAAACTGAAAGTTTGCGACGACCGGGCTGGCCAAGCACTAGTTAGTAAACCTGGGATGATAGTGCTGGGTTTTAATCCAAATAACTTTTAGGAGGTAGGGCATATAATTTTTAGGAGGTAGGGCATAGCGAATGATATTCCGCTTTGTGTGGTAGGGCACAGCACAGCGGATATCGTCTCGCTCGAATCTAGAGCAGAGCCCAACTGGGGAAGTACCTCCGCCTTACAGAAGACCGCAGCCAAATAGCACTAGACCCTACTCATAGTGTTGTGTTCCTGCCGGTGAGTAAGGCTGCCAGAGCTCAACGAGGGTGCGGTGTGCTGATGACGGGAGGACTTACGGAACTAACTTGTTCCGTATATTGTCCTTTAGAGTCGTCGGCAACCCGAACCCTCCTTGGAACTTGTACACTCCTTTTTGCTGTGTACTCAACACAGCAAAAGGGAATGTACAAGTTTCTAATGGGGTGGCAACGCGCATGTGACACTGTTTGCGTTGCATGCGTTCATAGGTTACGGTGACCACTTTCCATCAGGCGGACCGTATGCTTGTTTGCCACCGACGTAGTATTAAAAAAAAAATAATAACGTTAGGTACAGTTCGCATTTGTGTGATGAACACAATCATAATACTGAGTCATGGGCATCGTACAGCTATTTAAATAATATGTAGATGACTATGCTAGCGTAGGCAAACACTGAAATTTGTATCTATCCTACAACGCGCTAACGGACTCCGCAAGTCAATTAATCGTATATACATACAACTTCGGTCATCAATCTCTATGGGCTTCGGCCTTAGAGAGTACTCTCCACTGCCATCCATTTTTACCACAGCCCTATCTACTTTGAACTGAACGCATCCTTAGCGGTAGCTGGAAAATACAGAATTTATTACAGCATAGTTCGTAACTCGAAAGTCTTGTCTATCGATCTAGCCCGAGGAAAGTTAGCAGGGGCTTGTACAGGAGCTTCATTAGCAATATTAATTAGGTATTTTTACTCAAGATCAGCGAAACGGGAACCGGCCAACTTTGTTAAGAGGGCAAGTTATTTCATTAGGTTTTAAGGTGCTACGGTATCCATACTAAAACAATTTATGTTGAGTAAGCTGTTACACACTTACTTACTACATACGTACCAATGTATCTACAAGGTGCTCGCGAGGAACCCATATAACTTTAACGGCATATTCTTGGTCACATTTTAAGACTAAAATGTCATATAAACTTTTCTAGATTTCGTCTAGTTTCAGAGTTATTGCCAATTAAAAAAAAAAAACATTTCGGTATTGTTACTCAGTAGAAAAGGTCTTCTTAACGGCGCTGATGTGCAATTGTGGAGCATAGTCTCACAGTAGTCATTGATAGATGTCAAAATGTGACAAGAAAAACTTCCAAAAAATTTGGTTTTTAGAAAAATTTATTAAGGAACTCATTTTAATTGGCAACTTTATGCATAAAAATTGCTTTTTATGTGAAAATACGTCCAAAAAAGTTGAAAAAAAAAAAACAAAAAAAATTTTTTTTTGCCAAAAATTTTAAAATTCATATAACATTTTTTCTTTCTTTTGGCCTCAGAAACGCGTGGTTCAAGTTATGCGGGTTCCTCGCGAGCACCTTGTATATGCTTTCGAATGTTTATTAATTAACATGATTGTACATTTACAAAGCTGAACGTGTTTGAAATCCACACGAGTTACGAATGTCCTCTTCGCATGTGTAACGTATCGTACGAAGTTTTTCAGTAGGTAGGTACAGATGGCTCTCCGAAGTTTCCACCAGGTGCCATAGCCGAATGGCATTTCTGCGACGCGAAACGAAAACGAAACGCCGCGAAAGGTAGTCTGGCTCCGTTGCGCCAATACATACGAGAGATAGATATCTACAAACGTTTCGTTTCGTGAGCGTTTGTGTCATTCGGTTACGTACCCTGGGTGGCTAGCCGAATGGCACAATCGCTCACGAAACGCTCACGAAACGAAGCGCTAGTAGATATCTATCTCTATCGCGCTTGCGTATTGGCGCGACAGAGCCAGCGGCGTATCGCTTTCGTTTGGCGTCGGAGAAATGCCATTCGGCTACGGGGCCTGACAAGAAATGAACCACTTCTCGCACTAGTGCGGAAAAAAAGCACCATCTGTACTATAATAGTACATTACGATCATAGCTGGGCACCGTTAATCAAATAGTTAACTTCGTTAATCGCTAATCCGTTACTAAAAAAGTTAACTTCGTTAATCGTTAAAGCGATACATTTCGACAAATTTAACGTAAGTTAAAGTTAATCGTTAATCCGTTAACACGTGAAAAAAAATGAACTTTTCTTTAAATACTTAGTTGCATCAGTATCCACTATAACGTATTATATTTCTGTAAAAGGCCGAAGTACAGCTAGCCTATTGAACTCTAGGCTGCACGTGGAAGGCAGTGATCGCCTGAGCTACTGCCAAGAGCTGTGTCAGGAGAGATGCTGGCGGTGACGGGACTGTTGTGGCACTTTGGGCGGTAGAGGCTAGGGAAGCGAATGTGGTCGTAAATAGGGCTCGAATTTGCTGCCATTGAATTTGCTATCACTACAACAGTCGCCATGGTAAAGCTTAAGATTCACCGAATCAAAGTTAGTAAAAGAAAATCCACGTGAAGAATACTTTTTTAGGTAATATTTCGGACTTTTAGCAATCGACATCGGTAAAACCTAGGATTTACCGGCAAATCATAGGATTTGCCGTACTTCGGGCTTTTATAGTAGCGTTCAGAACGTGTTTTTCGCAGCGCAGATGGCGCCTGTGCCCTACTAGATTAACGATTAACGGACTCGGAGAAATTTAACGGAAGTTAACGAGTCCGTTAACATTTTTTCAAGTTAACTTAAAAGTTAATCCGTTAATCGAAATGTTAACTTCGTTAATTAACGATTAACGGATTAACGAGTTAATGCCCAGCTATGATTACGATACAAGTGCGTAAAAAAGAAAGTTCGAAACGAGTGGCGATAAATTAAAAGTATTAAAACACGACCGAAGGGAGTGTTTTAAATCGACACGAGTTACGAATTTCCTTTCCGCACGTGTATCGTACGACGTTTTTCAGTACAGATGGACCTCCGAAGTTTCGACCTGACATATAATGAACCACTTCTCGCACTAGTGCGTAAAAAAAACACCATCTGTACTGAAAATATTTTTGCTATATTTCACCTTCGTCGAACGGCAGCTGAAGCGCTACCAAGCTACCATAAATATCGGGGCCAATCTACGAAACTGCACCCGGCTACTTGTGAAATATTCCGACGAGATAACACGCTCCACGGAAAACACAACTCCGAATTAATAACTTGTTATAAACTGAAAATATTCACGTAACTGTATAATTACTGGGGTAATAATTGAATTGAACTATTTTTTCTTTCTGTACAGTGTTCGTTTGTCTATCATGTTTTTATTACTTTTTTCCTCTCAATTCGCTCAAAGGTTGACTGGAAGAGATCCCTTATAGGGATAAGTTCGCCTTTGTACACCATAACTATACTGTATTTCTATGTCCTAACTTGTCTTATGTACAATAAAGTGTTTACATACATACATACATACATTACTCACGTGATTTGCACTTTTATTTATTTATTTATGTTATGGAGAACCAACAGCTATTAAACTAACAGTGTACAACAAGATATGATTCAGAAAGCCTAAAGGATCTCACAGATAGATACAAAGTGATATTAATTAAACTAATGCTAGCACTTATACCAACGCACACACATGCTCACAAAAGTGAGTAACTTTTGCGTATGCGTATTTTGCAAATGCGGCGGTAATGAACCTCGATTTCGATACCCGCGTTGATAGCCACCGTTACCTTATTTCTTTATTTTAATATCCTGATATCACGTCAATACACATTTTGAAAAAAATAAATAAATTTGTAGGCATCATCAGTGTAGTTATGACAGTATTTAATAAAAGGCGCAAAATAAATGGACGTACGATTCTTAGTATGAAGATTGTAAATCCTATATATCATCCTTGTCGACACCTATTCAAATATCAAAATGAGATCAAAACTGTTACTAGTTTTCAAATCCGAATCAGTCTCGGCGTCACGTCGGCTGGAAAATACGATCTCCTGTGATGGTGATGGCCTGAGATTCCCGCGCGATGAATCAAAGCCCTTTGAGTCTAGGATTTTAGTTCAGGTTGGGGATAAGAATCCATATTATAACTGGGAAAGTGTGTGTGCCTGTTTGTTTGTCCGCCTTTCACGGCAAAACGGAGCGACGAATTGAAGTGATTTTTTTAAGGTGAGATAGTTGAAGGTATGGAGAATGACGTAATTATTTGTCCCTTTTTACCCTCCCATTTCTCTAAAATGGGGGTGGACGTTTGTAAGGACAATTCCGCAATTTTCTAATTTAACGCGAGCGATGCCGTGGGCAAAACCTAATCCATACTTCCATACTAATATTATAAATGTGAAAGTGTGTGTGTCTGTTTGTTTGTCCGTCTTTCACTGCAAAACGGAGCGACGAATTAACGTGATTTTGTAAGTGGAGATGGTTGAAGGGATGGAGAGTGACATAGGCTACTTTCTGTCACTTTCTAACGCGAGCGAAGCCCCGGGAAAAAGCTAGCACTTTATAAGTGACTTATTAGTAAAATTATAATTTATTATTGAAATTACATGTATTTCAATTATAAATTATAATCTAGACAGATTACAAATAATAAAAGTTGAAAACTAAACAGTCATCTAGTTTTAATTTCTTAGTCAAATAGCCCGCCCAGCGTCGCTTCCGACGCAAAGGTACCTTACCGTATGACTTTACCTATTTTAGGTACATAACCTACTTGATTAAGTTAAAACAAAATTTTTAGCTGTGTTAGAAACATGCATAAGTACCTACAGATTTAGTGCGAAAATATTTTCCTTCGTATTTTTACGAAAACGTACGAATGTGTACAAATACGAATGTTTCCGTAAAATAAATAAATATTGGGGACACCTTACACAGATCAACTTAGCCCCAAACTAAGCATAGCTTGTACTATGGGTGCTAAGCGACGATATACATACTTATATACATAGAAAACATCTGTGCTCATCACACAAATAAATGTCCTTACCGGGATTCGAACCCAGGACCGCGGTTCAGCAGGCAGGGTCACTACCTACCGATTGAGCCAGAACGGTCGTCGAAAAACACGAAGAAAAAGCTTTTAGCACTACATCTATAAGGAATATTTTTTCATTGCATAATTTCTGAGAAAATTAATACATATTCGCTCCATTTTGGTCTAAGTAGTTACCTAAGCATTCTCTTAAGTTTACTTACGATAAGTTTCTTTACTATAATTGTATGTATGCACCTAGTACAGTCAGCACCAATAGTAGCGGATAAAACAACGCACCAAAAGTATCTAAAAGCAGGTAAATCTGTACAGTTCGCGGTCAGAAATGTCAGTTTCATTATCTTTCTGTGTACAGTCAACCAATTGTGTCGCTTAACTTCAAAAGTGGGTAAATCCATTCTGCTATAAGGTTGCTTATATAAAAAATATAATATGATCTAAAAGATAATCAACCTCATAGCAGAATGGATTTATCCACTTTTGAAGTTAAGCGACACAATTGGAACTCATATTGACGTTATAAATCAGATTGTAAGAAATATCTTACTGCTTGTCATTTTGACATGGTTGTAGAGTGGCCTAGGGTTCCAATTGGTTGACTGTACATACATACACATTTTTGTTCAGTGGCTACATAATTGTTAGTTACCTACTTCGGAAGCGTTGTTAAATCCGCTATTTTTGACGCCGACCGTACGTAAATATTAAACGTTAGTACATGTTTTAAAAACGCTAAATCGAGCCCATTATACAGTGAAGCGCACTTCATTACCGCTGCAAACTTGAAATTTGTATTCAAATGAAAATATCCTGCATTCAGGAACGGGCAAACATATTCCCTTTAAGGTTGTATAATGCAGCAGTACACGACGCTGCAGTAAAGTAAGATACAGCGGGATAATTCGGACTGGCAAATACAACTGATCCTTTTTTTTTCATGTTTTTTTACATGTTTGCATTATCAAATTGAGGGTCAGTGGATGCATGTGGAACTCAACTTAATAGTGTAAATATTTGGGCTCTGTTTTCATTTGCCTCGGCGCATGAGCCTGGGGTCCGCTTTGACAACTAATCCCAAAATTTGGCGTAGGCACTTACAGTTTTTATGAAAGCGACTGCCATTTGAGCTTCCAACCCGAAGGCACAGTATAATAAAGAGTACTACCGTACAGTATGGCCACTCCCGCTCCCCGCTGAAAGTGCCACCCACCCCCTCTCGGTTACCACACAGTTACCACCTGTCAAAAACGCGAACAGTCGACCTGTCGTATTTCACTCATACAAGCATGGTACGCGTTCACCTACACGAGCTTAGAATGTGTGCTAGGAACGCGACTCTTTCATATGTTTGATCGCCAGTGTCCGAGGTGTGCCGAAGGGTACTAGGCCTTATTGGAATTGGAATTAGTTTTTAGTTAGAAAGCGATTAGGAAATATCAAATGACATTTCGCAAATGATTTTTTGATGGCGGTGATGACTTTCGTACATTTTGCAACAAGTAGGTTTTAAGAACAATAATGTCAAATTCATTTTAGATGTAGGAACAGTTCATAAATAATCTATACACCGTTTTCATTGAATTCGTTAACTTCGGCATATAGTTAGGCCCATTATAGAAAACAGAATGGCATAGTTCGTTTTCATAATTTTTTTCTAAGAAAAAAACCATACACCTGCATTAGATGTTACATCAATTGCTGTTGAGAAACGGGATTTACAATTAACTCTACTAAGTGTCAAAACTATATGATATGTCAACTTCATATCGAATACACAAAGCCCGTTTCTCAACAGCAATTGATGTAATATCTATCGCAGGTGTATGGTGCGTATAAGAAAATAAGAAAAAAATACGAATAAAAAAAACTAACTATGACATTCTATTTCCTATAATGGACCTAACTACCGAAGTTAACGGAATTCAATAAAAACACGGTGTATATCTATTCCAACACTTATTCTCAACCTTTACTGTTTCAACGTATACTACGGCCAGAGTTTACACTTCAAACGACAGGTCATGAATTTTGGAGTACAGCTACGATGCGGCTACGAGCTACGAGCTACGCCGTAGACCCGCTACGCTGATTTGATTCCAAGGCTTCCGACATTTTTCATTAGGGTCTTTCAAGCTGCTTTGCCGCGCATATTTCAAAAGAGATTTGCTTTTAGTTGGTTCCCTGAGAGTAAGAAAAGGATTTGGATTTTAGGTATTCATAGAGACATTGCAGTGCTCTAAATTGTTAATGTCGGGGAATAATGTCGTTAGATAACTTAGTTCTCGAATACACATTTCGTTAGTTTAAGCTACATCGTAGATTAATTATAACAAGATCATACCATCCCATACATTAAAATGCGACCGCCTAAGACCGCGCTTACACTCCACCACACATAGATGGCGCCACAAAAAATGTCTTGTAGCTTTCGATTATACTTGTAGATGGCGTTAAGTGTCACTTTTGACATAGATTTACGGCTCGGAATTGACAATACCAATCTACAAATAATCGGTGGCAACAAGGCATTTTTTTGTGGCGCCATCTATGTGTGGTAGAGTGTAAGCGCGTTCGTAGGCGGTCGCATTCTGATGTATGGGATGGTATGATCTTGTTATAGGTATTTAATCTATGGCTACATATTGTAAAAACATACAATACGTAATTAAATCCAAACAACAGGGCTAGCACATGATTGGCGCGACAGTATCTCGTCTCGACAAAGATCACACGTCTTTTTCTATGACATGGGTTTTTCTCTGTCACCACAATAATGCCATGCTAATGCCACGTATATTACTAACCTAGGGTTGCAAATAAACGGTTTTCATTTCTGGGGGTACGCGGGGCGCCGGGCACCGGCTGGCATCGTTTATGTAGGGTTTTAAAGATCTATATACGACACTATAAATGACGAATAACACTACGGGAGTAGAAAAAAATATTTTTTCTACTCCCGTTCACGAAAGTTATTTTCGCGAATTTCACGAAAATTATTCTAGGAAACTATTAAAAAGTAAGTGCATGGTCGTAGAAAAAGTATTGTATGCAACGGTGTTTAACTGAATCAAAAAATACTCGTGGCGTCTTTATTAACAATTTTCGGCTTCGCCTCAAATTGTTACTCATGCCACTCGTTTTTTATAACTCACTTAAACGCCACTTGCATAATAGTATTTTATGCAACTGGCGTTTAAAACCTCTCGGCCACTTACCTTGAGGCAACTGCTAGCGGGTAGGTACTTAACGCGCGACCGCGGGCGAGTGACGACGGCCTGCCTTAGATTAGTTTAGTTTTAATGTGATTAAAATTTCTACAACTTTTTAGTCTAAATAATATTTATTATTAAATTAAACACACCACGCAACTCGCCTCTGTTTCGTATCAGCGTCACATGAATATGAAATACGAGTACGATTCGAAAAGGAAACATTTTAAATTCCGACACTTACCTCACTTGCATATGAATTGAAAAACAGAAAATGCACAGCACTTTGAATTACGTATATTTTTCACTTACGAAATGTACCGTGGGGCACGAAAGCGTTGTTAAATATTAATAGTAGGAGGTAACTGTACCACTTTCTGTTGATGTTTTCCGGGTATTTAAAATATTCTGTTAGCTTTAATGTAAGTAGAACTAAGTTACAATAAATATTTTTACATTAAAGCTGTAAAAATAGTGCAAAATTTAAACTTTAATTAATTACTACTTTTATCTTTTCAAATACCGTCCCGAGTTCGAAGCACAGGTAAAATTTGCATTTGATTCAGTGTTTGTACATTTTAAATTGGTTACTCATCGTTAACTTACTTACTTACTTACTTACTTACTTAATTCGCTTCTACTCATTTCTTCAAAGGTTGACTGGAAGAGATCCCATTAAGGGATAAGTCCGCCTACATTGTATATTACTGACTCTGTAACTGTGTCTCTTTTGTTTCCTTTATGTACAATAAATCTTACACATACATACACAGGTATTTGTTCCTGAGTCATGGATGTTTTCTATGTATTTTTATATTATATATATCGTTGTCTGAGTACCCACATCACAATCATCTTGAGCTTACCGTGGGGCTCAGTCAATCTGTGGAAGAATGTCCTATAATATTTATTTATTTATAATAATAATTTCTGAACACAAAAGTGTTTACCAATACAAGGACAAATTAAGAATTCTAAAAAAACTATGTACGAGTACTATTCAACGTGCTTTCTAACCTTCGGAAATATTCGCAATGTACGTATTATCTGTGTTAACTTGATATTTTATGTCTTTGATACATTTTTACTTCCAATTTTATTATTACAGATGTAGTGCATAATAGGTAGTTGTCCTTCGTATTTCCCCGGAAACGTTCGTATTTGTCATGCTACTCCAGTCAACATCAGTAGTTCTTGAATAGAGACTTCTGAAATAGTTCTTGCGTTTCCGTGGAAATACGATGGAAAAACATTTTGCACATCTGTACTGATATAACTGGAATATTAGAATATGATACGTTTGTGATACCAAAGAGGATCGAGTATTATAGAGAGTTACTGTCAAAGTAAAATAGACTGCTATCTCTTGGCACAGGCTTAAAACTTTTGAACCTCAGTTTTGACAATTTCGGCCATATTCTTAGCTTGATATGTGTTAAAATGTCAAATATTAATATTAGCGCCATCTAGTTGAGCGTACCCCAAAGGTGTGATGCCATCTAGGCCACCGTACCTTTTTCTGTATGGTACTGAGGTACGTTTTTTTCTTAGACTTTATCTGTCTATACGGAGTTATATATGTCTTTGGTGATACTAACTACTAAAGTATAAGATTTACTATTTAGATTTTAGGCCAAAAGTGGAACTTTCATACATACCTAAGGTTTAAAATTAAACGAAGATCAAATTTCTCTCGTTCATACTTTTTAGTCTAAATTGATACTTGATAATATTTACTGAACCTTTCATAAAATCGACACATCACACGTTAATATAATGTAGGCTTTTGCGCCAAAATTGGACGCCTATAGGCGCAATGTCCAGAAATGTGTGAAATTATGCATTATGCCTGGTTTACATGTATTCCAGCGGCATTCCAGTCCAGTGATCGAATACAGTGCTGGAATGGTTAGTACTTTAGTACTAATGTGGAATATAATTATTCCAGAGAGCAAGTCCAGTGACTGGAATGATATGGTCTTACTTTCAACTTCAAGTGCTGGATTAATCGTTTAATAATAATGCTGTTTTCTGGTAACTGTCTCCATACATTCAATGGAGGATGAAAGTAACTGGAATCCAGAGCCCATAGACAGTAGGCCGATCGCTCACGCTCCGTGACGAAAATTTATAGAGAGACACATGGCGGCCTAGCCCAAGTGACTGTGTGAGAGGGAGGGCGCGAGCAGGCTCTGTAGCGTTTTGTAATTATCTCTTACTATCACTCTCCCGTAAGTGCGAGAGCCGGTTATAGTATGAATTTTCTGAGATGAACTTTTCGCTTTAGCCGTAATCTGTTAAACAAAGGCCTTTGTGTCTATTGTTTACGGTGGCTAGCTCCCGTTTAAACGGCATGTGCTATAGTCTCAGTGTAGTTAAAAAGCAACTATCATGATAGTAATAAGGTTCAAATCCATAAAAAGCCCTTTCGGAGATAACACGTTTTGTCATCTTCAAAAAAAGTAACCTGCATACTGCAAACTGTTTAATAAATTTGAACCTTATTGCTATCATGATAGTTAACTACACTGAGACTTTAGCACGTGCTGTGGAAACGGGAGCTAGCCGCCGTGAACAATAGAAACAAAGGCCTTTGTTTAACAGATTACGGCAAAAGCGAAACGTTCATCTCAGAAAATTCATACTTGTCGTTCGCCACAGAGCGTCAAGAAGACGTTTTGCTGTCGACGCGATAGTGATTGTGACTTATTGTTATTAAGTACTGGAATCGATTAATGGACTTTCGAGCTACTGGAACAGATGTGAACGCGGCTTAATGCCTGTGTTCTCGACTGTACCAGCGGAGTGACGCAAATATGAAATTATGTTGTTTCAGGCACATTCATCTGAACGCGCTGTATTTCAGGACAGCTCGCGAGCTTGAAAAGGAATTCATTTCACGTTTAGAGATCAACGATTTTACAGTATTTTTATTACAATCGTAAAAGTGAAGGAAATCATCGTGAGGAAACCGGACTAATCCCAGCAAGGCCACCCTTAGGGTTGGAAGGTCAGATGGCAGTCGCTTTCGTAACTAGTGCCTACGCCAAATCTTAGGATTAATTGTCAAAGCAGACCCCAGACTTCGACGAGCAGCGGCAAATGCCGGGATAACGCAAGGATGACTTAGGTAAAAGTACCAGTGCTCGACAGTGTACCAGTAGATGCCACTTTCAATCTCAAATGTCATCTATTGGGCATTAGCGTGTTGAGCACTGGTACTTTTTTATGGGATAGGAGGCAAACGAGCAGACAGGTCGCCTGATGGTAAGCGATCACTGCCGCCCATGGACACCCGAAACACCAGAAGTGTTGGAGGTTTGAACACATTTTGAAGTTTTACCTTACTGACGATGTTTGGGTGCGCTGACGGCTAGAAACTCATCAAATCATACGTTTTAGTGAAACCGAACTAATCCGAATAAGACCTAGTTACCCTTCGGGTTGGAAGGTCAGTTGGCAGTCGCTTTCGTAAAACTAGTGCCTGCGCCAAATCTTGGGATTAGTTGTCAAAGCGGAGATCTCATGAGCCGTGGCAAATGCCGGGATAACGCAAGGAGGATGATGATATAGCGATATAGGTGTCACTCGATGATTCCATTCGTGTCAGCTTTCATGAAACGACATGTACTTATCTATACACTGGTTATCGTTATACGAAGTCGCAGCAAAACATGTCATTGCAATTCGTCCCACGTGCACACCGTGTGTAAACAGGTCGGCTGCTAACATGTTGACGCGTGACGGGTCCCATTCGTATCACGAACTGAGTGAAATTTTGGTCAAAACTATGGAGGGTAGGTAGAATATAGAATATTTTATATGTATGAAATATAACGGGTGAACGGGTTCTTTGTGGAAAATTGTTGTAAGTAGTAGTAGTTTTGTTAGTTTTAGTTAAGCCTTGAGTAGCATATTTCGAGATTTGTGCCATAGTTTTTTTTTTTTTCCTTTCTTTAATGTCATACTTCACAATAGCTATGTGCGAATTTGCGCGTATATTTTATATATTGTCCATTCAAATTCTATCTGTGAATACCTGTAATTGGCTTTGTGTTATTATTTAAATTAGCATAATGTTATTTATAGCTGTTGGTGTTCCGAAAAAAAATAAATAAAAAAAAAATAAAAAATAACGAAGTTTTAGAGCCAGTTGCACCAACCACATTTGACAGACACATCATCGTTACGCAGCAGATGTCTATGGAACTTCCCATACAATACAAATTTAACGAACGATTTAACGGTGTCAGACGGTTTGGTGCAACCGACCCTTAGCCTGTTTGTAAATCTGGCCTTATTCGACTTACACGGTAGCTTCGTTTTAAAGTCAACAGAATACAGAATACAGAATCATTTATTTGTCCAACATAGGTGTACATAAGTTGTTACATTACATTTCAGTTCAGTTTCACTATGTGGCGCCTTACGGCATACAAATTTGAGAGCATGCATGTCAAACTATAAATTAATAATTACCTACATAATTATATTCTAAATATTCAGAAGTCTTTATCATCTAAGAATTCTTTTATAGAGTAGTAACTCTTTTGAGCTAACAACAATTTTAAGGCATTTTTAAACTTGTTAAGTGGTAATAATTGAATATGTTGTGGTATTTTGTTGAATATTCTTGGGGCCATTCCGACTGCATTTTTTTGGAATAGCATTGTCTTGGGTACAGCTGAATGCAATATTTTTCCTTGTAGTCGTATGCTTTTAAAGCTTAAGAATAAATGAGAGTTACATTTGACAAAAATACACATTTCATAAATATACAGACTAGGAAGTGTTAGGATCTTAAGATTTTGAAAGTAAGGCTTGCACGATTCTTCAAAACTAATGCCACACAGGGATCTAACACACTTTTTTTGAGCCAGAAAAGCTAATTCTCGGTCTGTAGAGTTACCCCAAAATATTATTCCGTACCTTAGGGTCGATGTCACAAAGGCATGGTAAGCAGTGAGCACTGCTGGCATATTCACTCTTTTTCTTAAATTATACAGTGCATAGGAATATTGGTTTAATTTCTTACATATAGAGTCAATTTGGTCTTTCCATGTCAACTTATCATCTACATACAATCCTAGAAATTTAGTCACGTCCGTCTCATCAACATTTTGTCCCTTATAAGCTACAGTTAAATTAGGTAAATAATTAGTCTTTTGTTTAAATGTCATAAGTTTCGTTTTGTCCAAATTAATTCTCAAGTTATTACTTGTTAGCCAATCTATAATTTTACACAAAGTTCCATTGATGTCAAGAGTTCAAAACACTATCAGAAAATATAATGGTGCTGTCATCAGCAAAAAGAACCATTGAATGGTCTGTAGTCTCATAAGAGTTCAAAACACTATCAGAAAATATAATGGTGCTGTCATCAGCAAAAAGAACCATTGAATGGTCTGTAGCATTTGGCATATCATTTATATAAATCAGAAACAACAGGGGCCCTAGAACGCTTCCCTGCGGCACCCTATAACGAACTTCTCTTATATTCGATACATATGTTACTTCCATCTTCGACTTTGGACATAGTTGATTGATTTGAGTAAATTGTTTCCTACCGCTTAAATAAGATTTTATTAAAGAATGTACATTGCCGCGTATTCCGTAGCGATGAAGTTTGTCCAAAAGTATTTGATGGTCAACATAATCGAACGCTTTCGACATGTCCATATACAACGCTGCGACTGGGCGCTTTTTATCCAAATTCTTTAAGACGGTTTGAACTAAGTCATAAATAGCCATATTGATCGACATATTCTTTCGGAAACCTTTTTGCTCATTAGCAAATAAGTTATTGCATTCAAAGTAATTTGATACGCTGCTATATAAAAAAAATTCTATAATTTAAACAGAAAATCGAATCAAGTTCCGATAACATGCATAGAATATATTCATTTTTTCCGTTATTCATTTTTCGTAAGGTTTTTTTTATGATATGAATATAAAAGTTTATCATTATTATTGTTGAAATTAGTATCAAATTGTAATGTTTGACATTTCTATATAATAATCATACTCGACGATCATAAATAATGTAAATTCGTATAGATTAAGGTAGAACAATTTATAGTGTAATTTCATATTATGAAATAAATAAATCTAATCTAAAATAAGTTTACAATTACAATTGTGTTTGTATTACAGATTGTATGTTTACACTTGTATTTAATAGCTAATAAAATAGCTAAAATAAATCATAATGATGTGTAAATGGACCTCAATGCCAAGACAAGTCCGTATTTGTCTACTCTTATAACTTGAATTAAGTTCTATATTTTAAACCCTAGTTATAAGGACTTTGCTACACCCCACCGGGGTCCTTGTGAAACTTTTGATACACATTGTAACACCAATTGATGGTACAACCATGGTTCGCAAAAAATATATACTTTACTTTTACGCGCCTCTTAAAAACAATTGAATCGTTATTTCTATGGAGCGCAACATTTTCTCGAAACGATAACAAAGGAAACAGAAAAACAAGGAAATGGGAAATGAAAACAAAACAGCAAAACACCGAATGAAACCCAATAGTTTGGTTAAAGAAAATCACGCGACCATTTCCTTCAGTAACAGTTTCAGGGTACTTAAGCAAGGTCACAATCTTTTACGCTTCATACGCGTGTCGTCGCAAGCTCTCCCTATCGATAGGGAATCGCTCTTCTAGAGTAACTGATCATTTCTCGTTTTTTTCACCACTTTTATGAAATGTGATATTATTGAAAAAAAAAAAATGCTATATCTACTCAGAATCACTAGCTTTTTCAATCCTAGTAGTGAAAAAAATTGTCCCATACGTTTTTTTCTTATTTTTTTATCATTTTCCGTACATTTTGTGTGGGGTAACAAAAGAGGAAAGTAACAAAAATGTATGGAAATTCTGGGACTCTTTTTGTCCCTAGTGAGATTGAAAGTACTCGTGATTCTGAGTTCAATTTAGGTAAAATTCCCTAAAAAAATAAAAAAATGGAATGCTCAACTGATGAAAATTGAACCCAGTAGTTTTTTAAACGGCGAAATATTCCTTGTAATCTGTCAATGTGACTGTCACTTTGACGAATTTCGGTAAAAATTAACAGTGTAATCTGTAAATAATCCATACTTAATATTATAAATGGGAAAGTGTGTGTGTCTGTTTGTTTGTCCGTCTTTCACAGCAAAACGGAGCGACGAATTGACGTGATTTTTTAGGTGGAGATAGTTGAAGGGATGGAGAGTGACATAGACTAATTTTTGTTGCTTTTTAACGCGAGCGAAGCCGCGGGCAAAAGCTAGTAATGAATAAAACCATAAGACTCCATGTAATCAATCAATTAGAGCTTGCAACACATTGATTACATGGCTTTACTTTTTGTTTTTTGTTATTTATTTTCAGCTAATTTTACTAGAAATTGCCACTTTTTTGCGGGTTCAACTTTCACCGGTGACGACCGGTCTGGCGCAGTCGGTAGTGACCCTGCCTGCTGCGCCGCGGTCCCGGGTTCGAATCCCAGTAAGGGCATTTATTTGTGTGATGAGCACAGATATTTGTTCCTGAGTCATGGATGTTTTCTATCTAAATATATAAGTATTTACATATTATATATATCGTTGTCTGAGTACCCACAACACAAGCCTTCTTGAGCTTACCGTGGGCCTCAGTCAATCTGTGTAAGAATGTCCTATAATTTTTTTTATTTTTATTAGCCGACTCTATAAGTGGCGCGTGACAGAGACAGATTGCGTTTCGGTCGCCTCGTAGCGTCAACGATTGCGGCTTCAGCTAGGACGGCTGTAATAAAAGCGTTTCCTCCCGTGCGGAAAACGCCTGTTTTTTGCTCGGAACATTGTCATAACTGTCGATGGCAGGCTGTTATCAGTGTGACGTCACCCGCACGTGATAAGCGAAGTAGCTGGATGCTTGATAATAAACTTGCAACTTGGCTATGAACTAGATGGTTATTAGAAACAAATAACTCCTTTTTTTAAATTATTTAAATTTCTCATAACTCAGGAGTAGAAACTTAAATAGTTGACGTCAAGGACACTATAATACCGGAACAGACAAAGCCCATACAACAAAAGCGTACCCCTGAAATGTATGGCCCTTTTAGGCTTAAAACTAGATGGCGCTGTTTCGCAGCCTGGAAGTGGCCAAAATCATATTTTTCCCAAATATCTTTGCGTGTTTTTATTTTTTATAAGAACAAATGACATGCTTCTTTATTTTTCTAAACCGTAAAAGTCTAAGTTGGTACTTACTGACGTACTTACGTAAGATACTCCTTCGTCTCTCCGTTTACCGCTCGTAGTATTCCTAGACGTGGTTTTAGGTACTGTCATGTAAAAAGGCGTTCTAAAACATCTTCACCTTCCACATTCTTACTAACTGTATGATAAATTTTCTTTAAGGGATGTTTTCCTTTCTATGTTCTAGCCCCGTAGCCCGTAGAAAACGAAATGCCGCGAAAGGTAGTGTGGTGCCGTAGCCGAATGGCATTTCTGCGACGCGAAACGGAAACGAAATGCTGCGAAAGGTAGTCTGGCTCTGTCGCGCCAATATGCAAGAGCGATAGAGATAGATATCTATGAGCGTTTCATTTCGTGAGCGTTTGCGCCATTCGGCTATGTACCCTGGCTCTGACGCGCCAATACGCAAGAGCGATAGATATCTACGAGCGTTTCGTTTCGTGAGCGTTTGTGCATTCAGTTACGTACGCAGTGGTTATACTGTTGTTCTTACTCTGAGTGTAGAGCAGTTCTCGAGATATTTAAAAATGTGACAGACAGAATCGCACCATACGGGCTTCTTTTGTACCTTTTTAGGGTTCCGTAGTCAACTAGGAACCCTTATAGTTTCGCCATGTCTGTCTGTCCGTCCGTCCGTCCGTCCGTCCGCGGATAATCTCAGTAACCGTTAGCACTAGAAAGCTGAAATTTGGTACCAATATGTATATCAATCACGCCAACAAAGTGCAAAAATAAAAAATGGAAAAAAATGTTTTATTAGGGTACCCCCTACATGTAAAGTGGGGCTGATATATTTTTCATTCCAACCCCAACGTGTGATATATTGTTGGATAGGTATTAAAAAATGAATAAGGGTTTACTAAGATCGTTTTTTGATAATATTAATATTTTCGGAAACAATCGCTCCTAAAGGAAAAAAAAGTGCGTCCCCCCCCTCTAACTTTTGAACCATATGTTTAAAAAATATGAAAAAAATCACAAAAGTAGAACTTTATAAAGACTTTCTAGGAAAATTGTTTTGAACTTGATAGGTTCAGTAGTTTTTGAGAAAAATACGAAAAACTACGGAACCCTACACTGAGCGTGGCCCGACACGCTCTTGGCCGGTTTTTTGGTATAATAGAACCCTAAAAATACTACTATGTTACTTTTACCTGACCTGACTTTTCAGAGATTATCATTTCTCTAGACTAATGTCATTACCTAGCCATAAAATACCACTTTGTCGTTTTCCATAAGGACGTTTTGACAGATTATTTGTTTAAAGATCAATGCGGGTAAGTGTGACATTTAGCCTTTTTACTCATTTATTTAGGTGTTTTTGCGAGTTCACACTTTTGCTACTTGCTACTCACGATTAGTGGTAAACGTATAAACTCTCGATAAACAAATTGTGAAGGCCAGACACACTTCTCCTTATGACACAATTATCCATATGTCCTTACAATACAAGCAATTTTAATCCATGTGGTAAGCAATAGATAGAACCTCTGAAAGGCGAGTATGGTCGCGCGATAAATGATAAAACATCTGGCCGTCCCTATCGCGCTTATAAATAGTGCGATAAGGACGGCCTGATGTTTTATCATTTATCGCGCGATCATGCTTGCCCGTCACAGCATATAATTATCTATGAATGGAACCTTTGACTAGACATCGACACATAACTGCGTCCAATGGCAATGTATTTGTACTATTCAAATCAGCTTCAAAGGCATTTCTTGAATGACGCTTGATTGTGAGACTATTTGCTCACAGGACTACAGTTACTCGTACGTACCAATTATTTCCTAGCATGATAAATACATCACAATACTTCATTTGTATGGCTGCCTTAGTGCGTTTTTACATTATCCGATCCGATATCGGATGTCGGAAGGATTTCAAAGGCAAAAATCAAAGATGGTGGCATAAATTTCGGTCCTGCATCCGATATCGGATCGGATAATGTGAAAACGCACTTAGGAGGATAGATGAAATTCAGGATAAGTAAAAATAAAACGCACATTTCAAACCAGTTTCTTTATTTCGTGTTCATCATTTTAATACAACATACGAGTAAATTTATCATCAGATATTATTTATCAATTCTTAAGAGCTAACTTAATTATGACCTGAATAACAAGTATGTATGTATGTATGAGTATTTGAAGGCGCGAGTCATCCGCGCCATACGAGTGTATAAAACGTTTTGTCTCTGTTATTTCAGATTAGTTAGAAGAAGATGACACTACTCATTTGACGCGAATGTGATCGCGGCCCAATGCGCCTGAATGATCCATGGATACATAATAATGATCTATGAACCATTATACTTAGTAGAAAGTTGTTCAACCCACACAGTTCGCATTCGAAGACAAATCAACCAATAACAAAGTCTTATTATTTTTAAAACCCTTAAAAATTGGAATGTTCAGATTATAAATATTAATTGGAAAACATAAGACTTTGACAACTTTTTCGGTTATAATATTAGAAACAAATTAGATACATACAGTCGACTTAAATATGAACGTAATAAAATTATCAAAAACACAAACTCGCTGGTTCACACGAAAAACAAAGGAGTATGATAAAAAAACGCATCATAAAGTCGTTGAACATATACCGAAGACTCTTTCTCCGTTGGTTATAAACAAAACACTCAGCTACATTCGACGGCCATCTACTAACACAGATCCTACATATTTTCCGTAGACAATTTACAAATTCGGAAACGAGCATTCTGATGGATGGAAACCAAACAACGAGGTAAAATAAATACTGAGGACAGCGCCGACAGTGACTAGAGAAAGAAACATTTCGGAGACTCCGTGAAAAGAAATTATAGAACCACGAAACTTATCCAACGTAACTCTTGAAACTAACTTAGTAGCTAACCTAATCTGAAGTTGACTAGCTTCGTGTAAGCAAAAATACAAATAAATATTACTTCCTACAGAATTTACAAGAATTGTGACTTCTGCATGTCTATCGAGCCATTTGGAAACAGTCTTCACAATATTCAACAATGAAGGAAGACAATTCATGTGTACTGTCTATTTATTCTTCGCTCTAAATTTGTTCAGTTAATTTTGAGAAAAGACCACATAATATACCTGATCTTAGTGGTGCCTATTTCAGAAGTTTCAGGAACGATATAACAGTTTGAATATCTGTTGCGCCTTTCCGAAGAAGGTAGACAAACAGCAGAAGTCAGAAAACCTAATTTAACAAATAAAAAATCACTCAGAAGGAATAACGTGGGTGCGTATAACAGAAGTGCGGAAGGAACCGTGAGGTGGGATATGGGTGCAATAGGCGGAGTGTAGTTCGGTTCAAGGACTGTCCATACGATCTAAAACATGAACACTAACAACTAAATCATTTGCCACGATCAGACTGCCTGTGTCTCCACTCACTGAGAACTGACGGGATGCCGAGAGGAAAACCAAAGAAGCAAGAGTGATCCGTGGCAATGATGAATACCACACGTTAAGTTAAATTCCTACACAGTTATAAACCTTAATGTACCGATTAGCATTCAAGTTCATTATGAAAAAATATATCATTGGAAATATTTTTCAACTTCTCTCCTTAATTTCAAACCACCCAAGAACATCTTAATTATGCATGTGACAACCGTTTTTTATAACTACATGTATCCCTAACAACACTTTGGCAACAAATAGTATTTTTGTTCAATGTCAATCAAACGGTTGACTTTGCTGCAGCATAGGCAACTGTGATCATACACGGAATCTAAGAACACACTTCGGCTGTCACTTGGAAAGTGTTGAGATGGGTTTTGAATTCTCGGACTCCGCAACGCTATGATCATCAGTTGTCTGTGTACAGTCATCAATGTTATCATTATCCTGACCGCAGATTTTCCCCATCTTTTATCGTTTAGTTCCATCGTCTTAATAGGAGACAGAGAAGTCGACAGAGAATATAGATAATGTAACATAGCTCAGGTAGTCCACCGGCAGACCTCACACAATTTGGCTAATCAATAATTTAAATATCTACCCCTTCGGCTTGTAGACTACCCCAGCATCGAAGCAAACTGAAGCTTACCTAACCGATAAAAACAATTATCCAGGATTTTTCTTTTTTTTTTTCACTTTTCTTTTTCTGTGATCAGTCTTAAAATTGAGTCATACCATCTAACTAAGAAATGATGAACCCTTAAAGTTACCTTAAACCATTGCTAGGCCAGAACTATAACTTCGGAATTTGAGGTGAGGTTGTGTGGTACGTTTATATAAATAGTGGAAGTGTGTCAAGAGCTATTTGAGGGAGATTAAGTATAAAAAGTAGGTAATATTAGTGTAGACGATCTGTTTGTCTGATTATGCTACATGGCCTGCTTGCTCGCCGCCTCGGCCACACCACCGTACATCACTACAATAAAATGGGAAAGGGAAATTTTAACTGTCTAAGGAAAAGGCTTCTTCTCCACTAGTAAGGCTCTCGGGGAAACTAGTTTACACCATACTTAACACATACATTATTGGTTTTAGAGTAATCAACATTGAATAGTTTTCATTTTAATATTAATCTTATTACTAAAGAGTACAAAAAATAAAGGAAATTTTATGAATACCTATGAAAAACAACAAGTTATCAGCGAAAACCATCGCATATCTTATTAGAACAACATTGTTTTTTTTTTCGTTACAGTAACATTTCACGCTTACAAAGTATAGATGTGAAGTAACAGTCGCCGGCGCAGACTGCCCTCCCCCCCCGGGCTCCCCCCTCTTCCCGGCCGACCGAAGTACCCCCAACAATCCTTTATCTACAATTCGCGATTGTTTCCCTTCGATTATCCTCAAAGTATCAAAAATATCTGCTGAAACAGCCCTTTCCCTTAGAGAAAACTCGATAGAGTACATCTTGAACAGTCTCAAAGTAACTAATGAGTAGGTAACAAGTTATCAAACGTGTTAAATGGGGATATGCACGAATCGAAATATTGAAATCAACAATTATCATTAAGTTAAGACATAGGACGTAGATATAGCGATCCTACTCTACCAACATCTAGCCTAGACGAGGGTTACCATACAAGTTAAGATATACCACTTACAATAAACAGTTTGATCTTCATATTGAAATGTGAAATTTTTTATCTGTACAAAATTCAAATGTTTTTTTTTTAATAAAAGGATAACACATTCCTTCATATTTAAGGCCACGGCGCAAAATGGTGTTTCAGTAGATTAAAGTTAAGACTGAATTTAACATTTATTAGATGTCATTATATACTAATGACTGGCCTTATTTACAGTGTTCAGTGCAGTGCATGCGATGTAACCATACGTTGCTCTGATTAGCAAGTCTGATTCGAGTATGAAGCGAAATCGCGTGTTACATTTAAAATTAAGTAGTGCAAAAGCACTTTTCTCGTGGAAAAGTTAAAACCGAGCGCTTGCTTCTTAAGGATATTCCGGACTACTCGTACATTACCGGGAAAGCATGGCTTGAAGTTACTGTTATCACTAGGTCCATAAAAATATTGGTGCCAGACTCACACGGTTCGAAGCTCAAGATGTGCCTTAATCACTAAACTAACATAGACAATGCGATATCTAAAAATACACACTACTCCATACACTAAGTAGGATATAATTTACTTTAGTCATCATAAGCATTGTGTCTCCTTACAACTGGCAGGATGGCATTAATTAAATGTGTAAAATCGATTTGTGTGTGGACAATTTAAGCATCATATAACTAATTTAGGTTAAAACTTACGTGCATACACAATTACATTAATTATCTAAAAGCATTTTATCTTTGGCGACTAGCTCCGTTAAGAAAAGATTCCAAAATCCTTGCTCGCCTCGTTAGCCACCTACGCTTCACCATCCCTTAACGAAAACGGTATCTTGTGATATTAGTTTCTTTTAATTTTCAAATGATACCACTAAGTGGAAGATATGTGCGTCCCCAAGGCGGGGACTATTTCCTATTAAACCTTTTATTATTTTAACATGCGTAATCCCAAACTGAGTCGTATTGTCCATAATAATATCAAACAAAAACTTCAATTTCTCGTAAATACTTCACTAACCGTTCACGTGCCCATCCTCGCTCCATTCGATTAATAATAAAACATTACTTGATATGTCATTAGCTACACCATAATTTTCTATGCAGTTTCATTTGGAATCTTTCCAGTACAAAAATTATTATTTCTTAACTAAAATCACACACCTTACAATAGTAGTAAATATATCTAACACGTCATAAAAACATTGAAATCGATGGTGACCATTTTCATTGACCGTCTTTCATTCTGGAGAATGACACCGACTCATGTCCGTCATCATCGACCTCTCTGGCAGAAGAACGAGCAACGAAACGCATAGAACCATAAAATGTACGCCTATATTTAAATATACTATCAATATCATGGTAGAATCCATATCATATTATTCACGAACTCTCAAAACTTTGCCACTAAAAAAATTTCTTTCCTCTTGAGAAAATAAATACTATTATATGCAAACGTTTCAACTAACTTAAGCGATAGTAAAATATTTTTTACAATAAAATGTATCATAAAATTCAAACGCGAGTTAAAACAGCGTAGTTTTCTCTGAGGATGGATGGTTTGTGCTCGTGTGTGCTTTGTAAATTTCTCCTTAACTTACAACAATCACATTTTTGACATGAGTGTTCGGCCGAGGAGCGCCGCGGACACTACCTGCCGTCCGCGGCCGCGTCCCCGTCCCGCACCTTTTAATGAATTTCATTTCACTCACTTTAAAACAACGTCAGTCATCGATTTCAGTAAAATCATTGAATACATTCTTTCAAGAAAAAATACTCCAAAAATCAAGTGAAATACCAACGTTCTGTGCAATTCACTAAAATATTCAATTAGCGAAATGGAATTCAACAATGATACAACACCGCCGCATTATAAATCACAATATTCCATAAAAGCGGTGTTTAAATATTACAATTATTCAAATACAATGACAATTTAATAAGAAAATGAATGCAATTCCTGAGCTTGCGCATACGAGAGTACGCAACAGTAGAAGCGACAATGATATTTACAAACTTTGCATAATACATATCAACGTACCGTTAAGTTCTATCAAATTCAACGACGCTCTACGTAATATAATAATGACCAAACCGTCAACCACATACAATCTGACAAGCTAACATTGCTACAATATTCTACCTTGATGAATACATTAACAGGTGTATTTATTAACTGCCACAAAAGTATCGATTCCAAACAATGTTAAGAGTATACGCCTAGGGATATGGTTACGGTAGACCCTTATCGAACCTGGGGCCGCTCTGTCGCCCAACAACAATCAATGTCTCGCTAAAGTATGTCCCTAACAACAATCCTAAATAACATCTTATATTAGCGACCTATCGTTGGCTCGTAATTCATAAAAAAATACACACTTTGATTATTTGCGTCCTCCGTTCCGCTGTTTACCTTCACTCTTGTTCTGTGCCCGGCTCCCTTACGCTACCACTAATCCTAACAATGACATAATCTAACATATTTACATTATTTTCTATACACTTCCTGGCAATCGTGATGTTGATATTGGAAAGAAATTTTCTGGGCGATGATGGGACGAAGTAGCTATAAGCTTAAAATTTCATCAAAGAGCATGAAGACTTTTGGAAAATTTTAATGCATTTTAGATTCATGACTATAATCAAAGCGGTTAAATTGTATTAAGGGAATTTGAAAGTTAAGCAGTAGAGTTAATTTAGTTTGTAATATCAGTGCGATTTTACAAATGTAATGAATGTGATATTTGTACACTGACTATTAATTCAAGAAACGTTTACCATAAAGTTCGATGAAAAAGAAACTGGACCAAATAATGTTTTTATTGTATCTTAAATTTTAACCTTAAGAAAACTGCTGAGTATAAAATTATAAACAATTGAGTAAGCCTAGTTAGTGCTTACGTTTATCTAATAGATGCTAAAGTTAGTAGTAAAATGTTCCCTATAGTAATTGACTTGGAAATAGTGGTTTTGGTTAGCGCTTTTCATTCATAAGCAGGTGCTGAAGGGCATCCAAGAATCCAAATCAGATAAGTCTAGTAAGTGGAAAAGTAAAGCTTATTCGGGTTACAAAGTTTACTTATGTTACGTACAAATAGTTCTTATCACGAAGATTATAGCCTATAATCATAAGAATATGTATTTTTACTTGAGTTTTTGTGAACAATTGTACCGCCCAATTCACTGAGAAGCTTGGTCAAAATATTTGGCAGACTAAATACTTGCAAGTTTCACTACTGTGACAAAATAAATAGGTACATATAGTTACCAGTAATACCAATTAGTATCCTAGGTCACTCTAGAACCCTGTCGTATTGACACCATGCTTTATTTGCTATAGAAGTCAGTTTGACTTTTACTGTGAAAGGGTTCTACAGTGGCCTAGGATACGCATAGTCAACCAATCTGAGGTTGACTATGCGTATCCTACAAAAAAGTGTAGCTGTACTAAATTGTTGGATTCCTCATAAAATATATACGTAGGAATAGTAAGTTTTTAGTTTGAAATATTCAACTCTTATCAGCATAAATACTGAGTAGTTTATCTTTAGTCACATTTGCCTAATCGTGATATTTAGTTCGCCAATTTAAATATTACTTTATAGATGATAACATAAACTAGTAAAAAATAAAAATTACTACAAGAAACTATGCTCTAGTGCTGAAATAAGTTACTAAAACGTGCACGCGTGTCGTCCTACTGCCTTTCTCTTATATTTTCTTATGTGAATAGAGAAAGAAGAGGAGAAATAAAATGTCACGTGACTATAATTTTAATAGAGTCTCACTATCCAATAAAGACAGTACTAACTCTACGTCAAATCCAAAATAGATGCTTCTCGCAGACCTTGTTTGACTATAATTAAAATACCTACTTAAGTTTGTGCTCAAAATGTATCTAGCTGGAATGCCTTTGGGCCATCATGACTTATACGCAACTTGAAATAAATACAAATTAATGCTATTTAATTTTTAAATTGAAATCAGGTTTCATTTTTTAGTATCAATAGTTATTTGTTATACAAGGGAGCAAAGTTGTATTTTAACCGAGTGTGGAATTGCAACACGAACTAGCGAATGGATTCTATGGTTGAACCACGAGCGAAGCGAGTGGTTCGAAAATAGAATCCTGAGCGAAGCGAGTAGTTCAAAAATAGAATCCTGAGCGTAGAGAGTGTTGCAATACACACGAGGTAAAATAACTTTGCATACCGTGTGTAACACATAACTTTTCACCTCACTAAAGCGAGGAAACACGCAATAAAAACAACTGGAACATAATTGCACAGAAATAAGTCAATTTGCGTTTATTACAATTTCCACGGTGCACCGACCGACACCACAAAAGTTTCAAATTAAGAATCAAGAAGAAACTTCTATTTGGGTGGGTTCCGTTTCACGCGTTTTGAGATTGCAATGTTACTTAAGTTAAACGTTACGTTCTGAATAAGTACAATGGAAGTGTCAAAAATACAATTTCTTGTACGATTTCAAGTGTTTTATGGTAAAATAATGTTACAAAATTGTTTGAATTTAATGTTTTTAGTCGGATACAATTCGATATGAAATTATTTTTACGTTCGCATCACATGATTTGTTAAGACAATTTAAGCACAGGGAGAAAACTGTTCTGTCTGGGACATGCCTTTACAAGAAATTATATTTAAAAAAGTAACTAATGACACGTTCGGATTTCAAATATTCTTTGCTCTCTTGTGGATAAAATGCGATTTTGCTATCTGTTTTTAAATAATAAAAAAGTCTTTTCCAAGCTAGTGAGGTGAAAAATACTTTGTCAGGCAATACGAAACACTGGATTATTTTTTATTAAAAATAATCGTAAGACGCAATAATTTGTATTTATTTCCATTTGCAACTCTGGCCGCTTGTAAATGTTCTAAATAATCGTGTAACGTACTTAATACTAAAGCAATACTTACGAATCACATGCCAACGCTTGTTCCCCAACACCAACTGTTTGAAAGTAATACTTATCAAATGCACACACACGATCAAACACACGCACACGGACCCACCACACCATCCGGTTGGATTTCACAAAACTCCAAGTTTTATGTCTTTAACACTTTCGCTACCAAGAACCCGACTGTCGGGCACACCGCTCGTAGAAGCGTAGCCGATTACATGGGTTTCCCCGTATGTAGCGAAAATGTCGTAGCGCCGCGTAGAGCCCGGTTTCGAAAGTGTTAAGGTCTTGGACCGCATAAATATTATCTTAAGTGAGAAAGAGTTTTGTAAAATAAACCAAAAAGTTTGTGCTAAAAAATCGTCGACGTAAAACTATTGACGTAAGTGGCGACTATTTTGTGGAAGAGGCACAGTAGATACTTACTGTTTCATGGTGTAGTAATTCAAATATGATTGAAGTGAAAACATGGTGGATTATCTTAGACATTGATTATTATAGGAATGTGGTATTCTATAAGGCAACGGAGGAAAAATCTACGGTAAAGTATTTCTATTGCTAATTTCTCTGAAATAGCAGGTGAGTGGATTGATTAGCACAAACACGCATTTTTCTAATCAGTCGCAACTAATTTATCCTCAGACAAAGTAGCTGCCACCGAAGACAGGAACACTACTGAAGCACTACTCGGGCAAAATCAAAATAAAACACACATTAAAACTGCAATGAATTGGTATTATTAAAAAAGCAATTATACAACAAAAATAATTCAAAACAAAACGATGTACATTAATTTAAAGAACAATTGTTTATACAAATAATTAAAAAAATATAATAATTATAACAACAAACATCGACAAAATATATTTAAAGACAAAACATATTTCAAATTTTAATCAGTCCTCAAGCTTTAGAAATGCAATTTTAAGAATGAAAAATGTTTTCGTAGAGAAAATCATTTTTTTTAACTTATATTATGCAAAAACACAAAAAAGTTAAATGTGAACGAAATTTGTAATAATAAATCAATAGGGATGTAACTTAAAATACCGTATTGGGTTAAAAATAAAATAACTAACTCATACCGTCATAATTAAAAAAACGTTCGAAAGGATTACACTGCTTTACATTGAAGGTGTAGGTGTAGTTGTCATAATTTGCAAATCTTACGATAAAATTTTGATACTATGCTATACTTAATATAAATATAATACGTTGTAACGATCTCAAATTAAGTAGAAGCGTATGTAGTTACTGAAGTCATTCGTAAACATTACGACAGGATTTCATAATGTAGATGGATCGGATATTTTCTGTTTGTATACAATGATGGCGTAATTTTTACGAATGAATCTTTTGCAAAGTCTAACTGATTGTATTCCTTGTTTAGCGTAACCTCAATTCATTTAGACGAATTGTGCATTTTATTAACTAAATTAATCGGTCAAGATTGTAAAGCAACTATAGATTTTATTAGATGACACGTTGGAATGAAATGAAGTATGTTGTAACGATTCATCAAAATGAAGTGAGATGAAGCAGGCTACGGCACCTAAAATCAATAGACTCGATTCAGTAGATTAAGTGAAATACAATATTAACGTCCGATCTTAGGAATGGTAATAATTTACTAGGAACAGGGCAGCCTACATTAAATCATTGGTGACTCATCACTGAAATTTCGACTCTAGAGATCTGAAAATAAATTCTACTTCACCTAATCTAGTGAGTATCCAAATTTAAAAACGAAATTTTACTATTGAATCGAAGACGCGTCGTGATTGGCAAGAACTCCGTGGGTCGCAATTTTTGAAAAATAACAAGCATAAAGAAAATCTGCTGTTTCAGAATGCTAACGATAGTGCAAGAGTGCAAGCGATAAATGAAATAATGCGCGAAATGTTTAGCGAGTAGGTAATTAGTTCATAAAATAATCGAGACACAATTGCACTAACGAGTAAGATGTACGATCGAGTTCATCGGAGGCTTATAATTAGATTCCGTAATCAAAGTTGTATGGTACATATTTACAAACGATACTAAATATTATTTATTAAATCACAACAAAGTTGTATGGCACATGTGTTGCAGGTAAGCGAGGCCGCGGCCCCCGCCCTCGCGACGCGCCTTCAATCTACAGACTCACTTTAGTTTAGACCATTGGAATATCACCGAACTCATCATAACCTAAGCAATATACTAATGCAGATCAAAAATTAAGAAATAGATCCACCGACCGTAATAGACGGATCGAATCAGATCTCTTCACTTGTCATAGATTCAGCGATTAAAAATAACTAAAAACAATTATTCACTAAGAAAACCAAAACTATTGAAATCAAACTAAAATAATTCTGCTAACACACTCACACACGGTAATGAAGTAAAAAATTATAGCATAATATTCATAAAATACAAAAAGTAAACGTTACACATGCACCGTATAATACTACTGCTACAAAAATAAAGTTGTTTCCACATAAAAAAAATATCTTACCAGAATAACAAATTGCATAGTTATTTGTATACCGAGTGAGCTATAATACTCCAGTAAGTAGAGAAACGCTAGTTACACGTATCAAAATCTCAAAAATTATAATTATTAAAAAAAGTCTAGCGAGACGACCATTTCCTAAAGTGCTCTACTAGTTACTACCGTGTCCAATTGCTAAAAACATATTCAATTACTAGATTTGTATAAAAACGAACAATATTATTATCAACCAAATGTTACTTATCTTTAAAACAACGAAAACATGAATTTCAGGTCCGTGGGCTCTCAGTGACTAGGCGGTACTGACATCGGTCGGGACAGAAGTCTTCCAACAAATATAAAGAAACTACAGCCATTTCATTCATAACTTATTAACATCATAATCTAAAATGCTTTATAATACTCAAGGTTAATGTTGGAAGAGGAGTGGCGTATCTAATTCTGAACTGAGCTGAGGTCTATAAAACATTTTCGATCAGTCACAGTTTCGTGGTATCAAAACTTTGCGCTCTGCATAGAACGCCGCAGGGAAGGACCTGTAGCATTGCTCGAGTAGTGTCCAAGGAACGCCGCAGTCAACTTTGTCATTGATAAAACCCCTACCATCACTTTCCCTAATTTTGTAACTACATCAAGAGGGTAGTAACTAATGATTGTCCACATTAGCTCAATCAATTTAACACTTACCTAATAATAATGTAACAACTTCTTACTTAGTTTCATAATCATATTTCCATCGACACAGAATAAGTGCTAATCAAAAACAGGAAGTGCCATTGTGCCGAAGAATACCTTACAACTAACAACAATACCGCTCGATGCTCTCTTATTACGATAAAATCACACGCTTAACGCCTAACAATTTGTTAAGTAATAATAGTTAAAATATTGGTCCAACAAATGGGCTAAATAATACAAATGCCCTTAATATTCATCCCTAATTTAACGATGTGGGATATGAAAAAATATTATTCAATAGATCAAAAAATGATAGGGTCGAGAACACCGTTCGTTATGCTTGGATCGATTCAACGGAATAATCTCCATCCTTAAATAGGTACTCGAATAACAATGTCAATACTATGACTAATCTCATTACAGTTCCGAAATAATGCATACAGAGATTTTATGCCAAAAACTATTTCAAGAATTCCACCGTTAGTTGAATTGATCACATCGAGACAGCCGCAATCGTAACACTTGCACTTACAAAAACTATCAAGTCCATTAATTCACATCAAAATTGTCACATGCAACTATTCAAAAATTGACACATCTGGCCGATCCGTTCACTTGCAAGTTATTTGCGATTCAACAAATGGTTTTTTGGCGTATAGTTCATCGGTCAATTCGATCTGATGTGATCAGAGCGGGGGGCTCACATGCCTATAGGCGGCACTTGCACGTAGCGATAGATATAGAGCCGGTAGTCCTTGCTGGCGAGGACCACGGAACCATCGTCCATCAGGGCCACGTCGAAGCACTGCGCGTGCTTCACCTTGCTCTCGAGAGCGGACACCAGCTGCCCGTCCTGAGTGAAGATCGTCAAGTTAAAGTTGTTGTGGTTGTCCGCGATCAGGATCTCGCCGGCGGCATTAATTCCTACACCGATCGGGTAGTTAGTCACACCTTCGCCTCCTATTTGACGCAGATAGATGCCCTCGTAGTTAAACACCTTGACACAATGCGCGCGGTTGTCGCTGATGAATATCTCCTGCTTGTCATTGACTACTACTCCGTTGGGGAATTCTAAATGCTTGGAGCAGCCGAATTTCTGGAGCACGTTACCCACTTGGTCAAAGATGATGACGCGCATGACTTTGCATTCTACGACCACAATACGGCCCTTGTTGTCGACGGTCACGCCGCGAGGGTGCTGCAGAATGTTGGCGCCAAATTTGCGCACGAATTGGCCATATTGGTTGTAGATCTGTATTTGGTGTGTGGGAGACCTCTCAGTAACAATAATGTCGCCGGACGTGCGCACCACTGCAACTCTATTAGGGTATAGCAGTTGACCGTCGCGTTTGCCACATTCTCCGAATTGGAATTTAAAGCGGCCTTCCTTGTCGAATATCTGGATACGATGGTTGTTGGTGTCGGCGACGATGATGTCATTTTGAGCGTTGACAGCGACACCACTGGGCTCCGTGAACTGGCCCTCCATAACTCCGAACTCTCCGAATTTGCAGTGATAAATCATCTTTTGCCGTTTAATTTGAGATTTCGGTGGGAAAATGGCAGTAGAAATTAACTTGTTCGTCAGATCTAGTATAGGATCATTGTGTGCGGCAGTGGTTAGTGAGTAAGGGTCATTATTGGTGGGAGGAAAGAGCGAGTCGCATCCACCATTAGACCATTTTTCATAGGGATTAATTCCATTCAAGTTAATATCTCCAATAGCGGTAGAGAATGGCCCGAGACTCGCGCCATTGTTAAATCTCTTGGAGATGATGTTGGATTCGAAAGGAGACGTGGACTGGCTGGTGGGTCCAAGCAGGCCATTGCTGTAGGGACGGTCTAAGACGCCGTTCAGTCCGGTCGGTAGGTGGATACCACCGTTTAAGCTACCGGAACTTCCGTTGACGCTACTGCTGCTAGACGATGAGCCCCCATTCAAAAGCGACCCGTTTGTAGGACGGGCAATAGGTGGTTGCTTGGTGGGACCTACGTTTTCGGGGTTCGAGCGGACATATCCAAAAGTGTTTCGTACTCCAACTTGTATTGCCTGATAATTCGACACAAATTCGAGTTCAGATGCTGTTTGCATGCTTTGTTCAGGATTCGTTTGCATCAAGGTCTGCAGTTTATTATCTAATAACTTCCTGAACATTAGAATTTCAGCTAAATTGGCGCACTTGGTTAGCCGTTCTACAAAGTCGCAAGTCTGATAAATTTTATCAACAGTCTCTTGAGCTTTCTGGCCTACAACCGTCAACGCGATCTGTTTCGTTGAGAATACGCTTTCGAGTTCTTTGAGTAGCTCTTGTTTGCGTTCTTCTAGCATAGAACGGTAGAATTGAAACGTATCATTAATTTCGTTTTGAGCTTTATGGTACTGGACCTGTAGTTTGCCAGCAGCGTGTTCGACAGTCTTGACTACGTGCCTGATCTCCGTGGCGCGGGTCTTGGCTTCGTTTACCGCGGCTTGCATGAGCTCTAGTTGTTTAGGGCCAGCGTCGGACAAGTGCTCATAATCGTGTAACGCGGCTGGGTGCTCGATGATGGTGCACTCCTTACACACCGGAACTGAGCACGTGCGGCAAAAGTATTTGAGGATATCATTCTTGTGTCGCGGGCAAAATGCGGTTTTATCCCCGCTGGTTGTGAGAGTCGATCCGAGCATGCCCTTGTCATCCTTAAGGTCTGTGAAAGCCAGCACTCGGTGGCCTTCGAAGCAGTGCATGAATTGGTGCGCCATAACGCAGTTCGGGCACAGGAAATTGGCGCAGTCTACGCAACGCGCTACGGCGTCTGATTCCTTAGATTTGCAGCCGGTACAGCGGGCCGAGGGCGAGTTGGTCTGGCGAGCGGACGGGAGTAGGTCGGCGTCCTGCTCGACAGCAGCGGCGATCACGAGGTTCGTGAGCAGGCCGAGTACGCCAGCCGGCGGGAGCTGGCTGTCCACGCGGCAAGTCACGCAGGTTACTTTGTCCGGGTGTGTCTGCTCGCGCTCCAAGCAGCCGCGGCAGAATGTGTGGAAGCAGTTGAGTACTTTCGGGTCGACGAACGTCTCCCGGCAAATGGCGCAGGTGGTGTCTAGACCGTCGAACTCGCGAAGGTCACATACAGCGGAGTCGCTCGCGGGGGGCGAGGAGCCGCTGAGGGTCAGGGGCGATAAGGAGCCACGCTCCAGCGAACCTATCGAGTTGGCACCGGGCAGCGACTCAAGGGACGGGGTGCGTGAGGCCATCTTCAGGAAACCGGCATCCCTGGAACAAATTAACAGACACAGTTAGACATTATAGTAATTATCGCGGTAACCGAGGAGAATATTAATTTAAATATTTATTGAAATCTCTTAGTAATTGATGTGACGTGGCTTCATATTAATATTGCGTTTAATATGCTGAATACTATGTTTATTTACTATAAAAAGGCTTATGGTAGTCAGACACGCCATACTTATCGTTGTGGCGAATGACACCGAACCCTGCTTAATAATTTACCAACGTCTGATAAACGCTTTGTTATATTTTATTTTAAATTGCATCATGACTCAATTTTGTTTCAAGGATAAAACATCAGCCTGCAATAAATATAAACGATGTATATACCTACAAAACTACATATTACTCTCTTCTGATAAGTACTGAACCAATTTAATATCTACGACCGTATAAAATCGTTAAAGTATATTGGTGCTCAAAAATTCTAATATCAATTTAAAGCGCTATAACGTAAATGCATCTGACCTTACCCGTAGATACAGCCATAAACGTGATAAATAGAGAAGCTTAACTTAATATTTTGGAGCCATTTGCGAGCAGGCGGCATGCCGGAAGGCCTGGGAGCAACATCAATAACGGTAGCGAAAAGTGCATTTCAGGAACGCCTCTGGAATGTTTACATCGGCGGTGCACTCCCTACAAAGGGCCCGTCGCCATGGTGACGCGTAGGGCGAACGAAAGGGGATCGCTTCGAATTAGGGTGAGGGTGGAAATTTATTTTGACTCCCCCGTGTTTAGAAGTGTACCTAAGGGGAGATATTTGCGAGGTGAATGGCCTTGTTTTATGGATGGTAGTCAAAATCGCTCTCGACAAAAAGGTACGAGATAAGCGGGAATACTTAATTAGGTCCGTAGCTAACAGGTTCTAATTTCCGATAGTGCAGCTCTGGGGTAATATGGGAATTTACGGGCAGCATCCGCAATACATTACAGCGGGCTTAGTCCCCAGTGACAGTGACGGCTCGATTGCATTGCCTATGCCGCTGCATACGAAATGACCACGTTGGCGTCGAGTAATGATAAAATTTTCAAGCGCTATTTGGTAACTATATCGTTGTCTACATTCCCTTTGAGGTATCAAAGCGATGCAGCATGCATTAAAGTGGTTTATTTGTAAGCAGGGCGTTTCAGGCCCGGCGCGGGATTATTGTGTCAGGGATATAGTTACAGGGGTATTTCGTTCGGGGAAGGTGGACTGTTATTAACTTACACAGAGATCTTGGTTTAACAAAGGTTGTTTGCAGGCTCTCATAAGCCGCGGCAAAATGTCGGGATAACGCAAGGAGGATGATGATATGTAGTTTTCATTACTGAAGGTTTCTTATGCTGCAAGTGCAATAAGATCCTTTCTATCCACAGCAGTATAAATATATATCCTTCGGCTCGTTTACCCTATATATTATTACAAAAAAAAAAAACTTCCGAAATTTCTACAGAATTTCTGATAAAATAAGTCTGAATTGTAGATTCATCTACAATAACGACAATAGCAGATTCCTGTTGAAATTTCTCAATGGTTAATGACCCTCATCTCTTTGAAATCCACATATTGCCGACAGCGACAACGCATGCAATTCTATTCGAGGACCTATTTGGGAACAAGCTCGCAACCGTAGCTCAGCCTTCAGCATTGAGCACAATCGAACTTTGAGCCATTTCCCCGTACGGAGCAATTAGACGACCATCGCTGCGTTGCAGTTCCGTCCCACATGTACATGTACAATTGTACATACATGTACTTGTACAGGGTACGTAGCCAAATGCACAAACGCTCACGATAATATCGTTTTCGTAGCTATCTATTTCTATCGCTCTTCCGTATTGGCGCGACAGAATCAGACTGCGTTTCGATCGGCATCTAGCGTCAACAATTGTCATTCTGCTAGGCCCGCAGTACACGATCACGATATACGGCAGACATTGTTGCGAACAAAGCCCAGGCAAAATAGGTTCCGGCTGCAATCCGAATTTCACGAGACAAAAGGCCCCGTACGTAGTTTTTGATTAATCTTGGAGCTCGGAGAATCAATAAAGAGTAACAATTGGGTATTACGGATCGAACGATTAATCCGTCAGAAATTGCCTGACAGATACATGACTGACTTTTGAATCAGGCTAATGGAAAAAAATACAGGGTTTTAAAAAATAATATCTACAGGTTTTTAAATGGTCGACAACGCGCTCTCTGTTGTTACAGGCGTCTATAGGATACGGTTACTGTTTTCACCGACAAAAACTCTTGGATTATTTCGGTTACCAAGGATTCCGAGTAAAATATTTCATATTAATTAATACACAGCACAGTATTTGGTTAGAATATATTTGAAAATGGTACAGCATTGTGCCGGTAGTCTCCAGAGAGTACCCCTTAGTGCTGATATATGGTGGAATGTGTACTGTGACGGGTAGATTAACATCTGAATGTGGACATTTGACTTGGTGATGCTTCAAAACCGAGTTCTGTAGACTACGCGACTATTTTGGTTTTCAAGTGTAATATGTACTCATTTGGTTTTAGTTTTTAACGAATGTGTAAACACAATATATAGAACAGATGTAAGATTACAGTCACATATTAGGTAATATAAATGAATTCATAATTATTTTGGTGACAGATCGCTAAAAAAGCGTATTCCATATCTGCTCAATAGCTTACCTGCAGCCATCCGAAGTGAAAAGCACTCAAACAAATTTAAAACTATGCTATAATTTATATTATCTATTATTTAAGAAGTTTAATGATTTTTCTTTAAGTTAATTTAATTATGTTTATGTAATTGAGAGACTGTTGATCCCACAGACAAACTCGTTCTGTTCCAGAGTTTTGTGGGACTATATGTTAGATATAAGTTTGTCACTGTATATTAATAACAATAAACAATATATATATAGGAGAGGTTAGCAAGAAATAATATCTGCGTAAAAATTTACAACATTGCTTTTCACATCATATTACCGTACATATGTCTCCAAAGAAACAGAATAAATGTTACAAAACTATTTTTGAGTTATTTCGCTTTTACTAAATTATGACGCGATTGGAAAAGTTATGTCGAAAAAGCAAAATTGTAACATTTACTGAAAACTATGTGCCCATTATCTATTTCCAGTACAATTCTATAAGCCTCAACAATGCACGATTCCTGGTACAAACAGCCATTAAAACATAATCAAAGCAGAATTATAGATGCACAGAATAGTTTATAACCAGGATCGGTTTGCAAACACGTCCAGTCCCAGTGCGGGCAATAAGACCGTCTCGACTCCTGTTGGGACCTCATTAATTGAGATTGGGCCGAGGCAGATTACGGCAACCGAAAATGCTTCCAGATCCGACGTAAATCACAAGCTACAATTGATGGAAACAGACTCAAAGGTCCAGAAATTAGAGACGGTAAAAGCTTGGAAGGAATAAGGACATTAATGACATTTGAAACGTAAGGGCGAACCCGGAGCATTTTAGCACCGTCTGTGAGTTGTGGCGGAGGCGCGTCAGACTGGAGTGCACAATAAATAATCTGGCTAAAGTATTGTTCGGGAATTACCTTAACTTTGTATTTTTCCGTAAATAAACTTTGCGCAAGGGATGATCTGGGCTTGGGCAAATTGAAAAATTCAAGTCTGTGAGCGTCTATAGAATGCCGATTTGAATAAGATCAACTGAAAGCTTTCATTGAAAAGGAATAAAGATGTCTAGAGAGCGGCATATCGGAAAATCGAAGTCTTATAAGAGACAGAAAAGATAGTAATGAGTAGTGATAAAGTTTAAAATCAATACTAAATTAATATGTATGTTCATGCGCTGGTTGCGACGTCAACCTACTATGAGACGTGGCAAAATGCCTCGATAGGATTAGGCAAGGACGATGATGTTGATGACATGTTGTGACTTCAGACTCAATGAGCACTTAAAACTTAGGCGTTTTTATCCTTATATATAATCAAAATAAGTCGGGCTTAGCTTTATTGATTGGATAAATGACAGGGAATCGGCAATAATGAGCCCGGCAGCTCATCTGACGCAGATGGCGCGGACAGATGCCAATATTAACCTTTTTAGGGTGCGCTGGATATCCCAATTAACGGTAGAACGTTGTTTTACCTTTAAATTGTGCTATTATTAAAGTGCTTTATTTGTCAGTATGCTACCTCGTTTTACAAAACAAATACAATTTTTGTCTATATCGATAAAACGCTAACTGCTGACCGGTCTAAGATAGTGGTTATGAAGCCGATGATTCTGGATTCGAATCCTGGTATGAGCATTTGTGTGATCAGCATATTAGTTTTGTTTCGGAGTCATGAATGCCATGAGTGTTTTCTATATATTTATGTAGACAATAAAAGCCTTTTTGAGGTTACAGTGAGACAGTCGATCTGGGTGAGAAGTAATTAATCTATTTTATTTAGAGTTTGTCAATTAAGTACTTCTTGTGAAATTTAATGATTGTAATTACGTAGGTACAAGGTAGGTGCGTAGGCAGATGGTAAACCGACAAAACTTTTAGCAGACATACATATAAACCCCCAGGCATCTAAGAAAATCGTTTCATATTCATAAAACGAAATATATAATGTATCGGGTTGCCATGTCTAATATGCCGGGAGAGTTGTGAACTTAAAATTCATGAGACCATGTACCGGATGGCGTTTTTTCGAGTGGCAACATTGCGTTTACGACGTCACGAATCAACTTAATGCGTATGGCGGGACTTTATAAGTAAACAAGGAGCACGTACAGTTCCACGCAATTTTTCGAGCAATCTGATTTTTTAAGCAGTTATGTAAACGTCATACATAAATAATGTGACCTATATTCGTCCCACTGCTGGGCATAGGCCTTCACTAGGGGGTAGTCCCCACGCTAGAATAATACGGATTGGGAACTTCACATCTATGTACATCTTTGAATTTCTTCGCAGATGTTTTCCTTCATCGAAAAGCGTCGTAAATATGTAATTACTTTGATTGAACCGCTGTCCATGTTTTTCTTATAATTATCTGATGCTTTATTTCGTGCATGGTATAAACATTTTTATATTAAGGACCCGTTATTTCTAATAAATGTATTTTTATCTTGGCCTACTTTGAGCGCATGTTGTGGAAAATCCTTATAACGTATTTGTATTTAGTTACACTGACGCGTTTGAATTTTAACGTTGGCTCGCCGTGATATTTTAGCGGATAAACGCGGTATATCTACGGTAATTAATTTTGCACTACCTATTTCTAATTTAGATTTTATATTAAATTCAATGTTTAATTCAAACTCTAAATTCCTTATATTCCTATTCTCTTATTTTTTGTATATGAATATAAGTAGTACGTACACACGTACATAAGTCACACTGTCTCTACATGTATAATATGTACGAGTGCTTATTTATGCCAAATTAGTACCTACTAATTTGGCATTACACGTGCGAAAAAAACAAGTCCGATTATTTTTCGCACGTGTATAGTTTCACGTTTTTCAGTACAGATGGTCCTCTTTTCTCTCCTCTCACTGAAGTTTCGCAAATGGCAAAAAGCCCCATCTGTTCTAAAATGTATTTTTGACTCCACGAGTGATATATTGTTATGCATGAGAATCTTTAAAACAATATTAACCTACTTTCCTAGTTTAAGTATTTCACAAAAATGCCAAAGTACCGCAAAAACCCTTGGTGAAACTTTGCTCCAATAGATTTCCAAGAATTTGCAATTTTTCCAACTTGCAAACAGTTGCCGTCTCGCTTCATACATAATATTAATAAGGGATGGCAGATTTGCATGATTCCACTTTATTGAACAAGTTTCATCTTGTCATTCAATATTAAAGATTAAAGGCACTTTTTGTTAAAGGTTGACTGAAACATATTTATTTTATGCTAATGTGTAGGTAAATAGGAGTTTTTTTAATAATGAAAAAGGAACTGATTCTTACGAGCGGAATTTCTTGGGATCATTTCTCTCGGAGTAGTCTCCACTCTCAATAATGTACTAACTACGATTTCTATATACATTTCGAAACGTTTGGCATCAGAAATGGTTCTAAGCTCGAAGAACCTAAGTAGATTTTGTTGCAAAATTGTCAAAAATATGGAATACCATGTCGAAAGACTTCGATACCTACAAACACAATGCTCTATCTATGTGAGATACTGAATCGCTATTCCAAATTAAGTTAGACACTTATGTTACTAGGTCTATGTAACTAAATAAAATAAACTAAAAGGCATTTCAAGAAATAGAAGCAAATATAAAGAAACCACAAGCGACATAACATTGCAAATCGCTTTTTAATGGTGTTTATAATGGCCCGCGCTACATGTTCATGTTTAAAGTATGGCTAGCGCAGGTGTAATTTTTAAAGGTAAACCTTAAGCTGACTCATTGCTGTCAAGTAAATGTATTCATAATGTAAGCGAATCTTGGCGAAAAATCGATTATGGGAATCTAACTCGAGCCTCGAAAAAAATAGCCTCATCTGACAAAATGCATAAAATATACATGTAGGTTTGACACGCATAAAATTACCTATAGCTTCATGCTTTCAACAGGGGTCTGGTCGTCTGAGGCAACCTCAATTCGTGTAAATATCTTCGAAACGCAACATAGAATAGCTTTTAAGTTCGGTCGCCATACTCCGAATAAAATGGGTTGCAATCGTTCTATTAAAGTAGAAGATATACCTATTTAAGACGCATATACCTGAGGTGACCTTATTTGAATTATTAACCGGCTGGAGTTGACTCGGCAAACCAACGAAACACCATCAAAGCATACGCCAAGGAAGCGTGACGCTCAGCATTTTGACGATGACATCCCAAAACGCTCTTTCATTAACAATAACGCTCAAGTAATATTAATTATGGCTAAAGACAATTACAGCGTAAGGCGATTACGTAGAGATGACGTCATAAATTGCCTCCATTAAAATTCTGAGGAATTCCAAATTTGAATTTCGGAGGTAAGCGGTACGCGCGACATTTGGGAATCGAATTTGATAGTTGTAAATTGGTCTTTAATGGTTCTGGGGCGAGTAGGCTTATTTGCGTGTTTGGGGTTTAGAGACGCTTTTTAATTGGTTATGCGGTTTTGTTTTGGGTTTAGAACTATCTGATATTACAATATAATTAACTTCCTACTAAATAATTAATAGGCTGTTTAGTTAAAGTTCCCTATGCTTTCGTTTGCGAATTAATCAAGATGGAAATAATTTCATCAAACTAACATTAATAAATAATTGGTACTAATCCAAGTTTTCTTAAGACTTAGGAGGCACACAGACCGCTTCATTGCAAGCGATTACCGTGGCCAATGCAGACCTCTCTAGAGAGTAGAGATGTTCACAAAGAAAGAGTGTATATAAAACTGTATCTATTATCTACGTGTATTTTATTGTATTCGACTTTTATCATGGGAAAAAGTGGAAAATAATAGGGGCGCCTCCGTCAATGTAAACCGTTCGGCATTTGGCAACTATTGAGTATTTTTTTTATGAGAACAGTAAGAGTTGCCATGATGAAAAATTAGTTCCATTTCTACCTATTTACTCTTTTTTTGCCAACCTTGCTTCACTATAAGTTACGATTAAATTTACTTCTTATGAGTTTACTAAGTAAGAATCAAAGACGTTATTGTAATAGTAGAAACTCTAAGACGATGTACCTAACACGGCAACGTTGTCACATTCGTAATTATACAGAATTACCATAAACCAACAGAATATATGCAACGTTTGTACAAATTAGCGTGTTGGAACAAATATTTGTTGTCGCGTTAATTACCAATTACTTGTATAATTTGGTTTGTTTTGTTACTTTGTTTGTAATTATTATAATATCGCTCGTTATCTACCTAAAGTTTCTGTTTTCGACAGATTCAATGAATTCAATGCTTTTTTAAGTCAGTTTCCAGCCCTCTTTTCATCGCCTTAAAGGGTGATTTGTGGAATAAAAACTATCCTATGCCTCCGAAACTCAAACGAAATATCTCTGTACTAAATTTCAACTTAATCGGTTCAGCAGTTTAGGCGTGAAGAGTTACATAGATAGACATTTTTCAATATTAGAATAGATTGAAAAATGTTCAAAAATAATAAGGCAATGTCATAGTAACCTTCATTAAAGTGTATAAAAGAAAAGTCAAGCATTTTTATATTTCAATTCTGTTTCCAATTACCTATAAGTGAAATAAAATTGCTAAGTTTGCTTCTTTAATCAAATACGTTCGGCAAAGCTTTGAAGTAATCATCAATTCAGTGTTATTTCACATCAAGAATCACATAAAATAAAAAAAATATATTCAGTGTAAGTAGGTACATATTAAATGTATGTAGGTAACATATATTAAGCAATAATATTAGTAAGAAGTAAATGTTACACTAAAATTAGCCGAAATTCGAGACGAATTGATCCACCTACTTAATTCAATTTACTGATCATTGGAACTAATTAATTTGTGAATTACTCTTTAGACATCATGTTTCAAACAAGTAATTAATCACAGACATTTACTAGTAGATAATTAAATTAGTTAATAAAGTAAATCATGGAAAATATTTCGATTAATTGAAATTACTTGCCAATCAAGATTGGCTCCCTAGCTGTACCTCAAGATTATCGGGAATATAAAAAAAATACCTACAAGGAAAGTAGAAGTTTCACCACTAAGTAACACATATAATATCATACCATTTACCAGCCGTCTCATCAGAACATTCTGGAGTCATGCTTAGTCAATGTGACAAGCGTACCTACATCGTGAAAGGCCAGGTGAAAAGTAAGTCTTAATTATGTGTCTATAAATTATACTCGTATGTTTCTATTTTGTGTTACTATATTATTTATATTTGTAATTTTATTTTAATAGTCGATAAAATTTTGTGTAAACGAATACAGGTGTAACTACGTATTATTCGAGAACCTTCATCAGTATTGACATGATGTTGTTTTTGTATAAACAGGGGAACCAGAGTAACCGGACTTTATTTTTATGTCAAGGGCAGAAGCAAGTGTGTCTCAAAATAGCTCACAGCGGGAATGGTTGTTGGAGCAAGTTAATGAACAAGTGTGTGTAATGGGCGTTTTTATATTTATAAGAAACAGGACTAAGCTATTCATACAAAATACTAGCTTTTGCCCACGGCTTCGCTCGCGTTAAAATCTGAAATTGCAGAATGATCCACACAAACTTCCACCCCCCCCCCATTGTAGGGAAGTGGGGGGGGGGGGGGGGGTTATAAAGAGACAAAAAGCCCATGTCACTCTCCATCTCTTCAACTATCTTCATTTAGAAAATTATGGCAATTCCTAGGTCCGGTTTCCATTTTAATTAATTTTTAATTTTCCGGTTTCGATTAATAATTAGTAGTTAGGGTAACCAATAAAATAGAAAAGTAGCTATGTAGATAGGTAACTTTTTGTTTAAAAAATCAAGTCATTTTCCACTGCTTTTGCTATTATTTATATACCTACTTGTCAATATTCTTCGCCGCGGGAGAGCGATTGACTAAAATATCGAGCTTAAAACAACAGTTTTACACGAGCAGTTGTCTCCGCCCTAATGGGCAGCAATTTGATCCCCACACTGGGCACCCTAATGCAACCTTCGAAACCTAATACCTCCCTATCACTAAACTCAGCTGTTGTATCTACAACCTACCATCTATACAAGTAAAGTTTGATTTTCTTTCTATGTTGTCTTGGATATATGACCTTTTCCTTTCACATTTACAATTACCAAGTTAGTAATTCAGTTAAATGTGTACTGTTTTGTTTTTATGTACATGAAGAGAAGGTTTTATTTTTATTTTGGCGCCGTAGTAAGATGGTTAACAATTTAAGACGTCTGGTAAGGTGTCAATAATCGTAAATAAGTAGCTTAATGTTGTAGGCGTAAACACTAAGGGTGATTATAGATAAACCAATCTATTTAATTATAATGGTTATAGTCATTTACGACTTAATAAAGTGGTCTCATAAAAATGTTGAACCATCCACGGCTACTTTTTAAATTACGTTTAAGTACAGATGGTGTTTTTTTACGCACTAGTGCGAGAAGTGGTTCATTATATGTCAGGTCGAAACTTCGGAGGGCCATCTGTACTGAAAAACGTCGTACGATACACGTGCGAAAAGGAAATTCGTAACTCAAGCCGATTTAAAACATATGACTTTAAAAGTAGAAAATATACACGTCTCACTCAAACGGTATGAGTAAGTACACATGTTGCTACTTTATAGCACTAGTGCGAGAACTGATACTTTACGTACCTATTTAGAAACTTCAAAGGGTCATATTGTACTGAAAAAGTACATTAGGTACACGTCCTTTGTGTTGATTTAAAACACTCCTTACGGTCGTGTTTTAATTTATCGCCAATTGTTTGGAAGTTCCTAATTTGCGCATTTGTATCGTAATATACTATTTACGGCTTTTAAAGTTATTTGAATAACGACATCAGCCCCCACGGCCTGATCCGATTCGTTGACGGGTTTTTTAAACGACGTTTTACCTTCATCGGCGTCCAGGGAGGCATGTCGAGATTGTCGGGACGGGATACTTACCTGTAAAGAAATGAATCTAATTAATACTCAGAAAAGGAAAAACAAGAAAATTTTGTTCAGTTTTCAAATAAAATGGCTTCTGCCTTGGGATAATATAACGAGAGTCTTAAGTTAGTGAGGAGTATTAGAAGATTTCGCTTACAAAACGTTACACGAGACAAATATGTCAAATATATCTAACATGATCTTGTTTGTAGAACCATCAACGTGTTTCGACTGCGAGATTCCGCCGAATAAGGACGAATCTTCTGGAAAGTCATCTTTCTTTATTTTCTGCAAACGCTCATATATTTAATTTTTAGCGACATTAAATTAACTAAAAACTATTAAGACCACCGCCAATATGGAGCTCAAACGGAAGCCTAACAGGCATGCTAACATTTTCTAAAGCTACTTAAATGCTTATAGGTAAATTTTCTTCAATAATGAGCCTCTATTGTTTCTGATACCCATTGTCTAGTCGAGCTTAAAAACTAATATCGACATTGTAAAAGAATCTTTAGAAATATGAAACTACGTAAAAAACCAACCAAGTTCGCGGTATTTTATTTTTAACTGGAATCCCGACCTAACTCAACATTTCGTAGCATGTGAGGTCGTGTCAAGTGTCTTGCCCCTCACTCATAGCTTAGAAGAGTGAGTGGGATAATAATTCATGTGTAAAAACAGCTTGGCTATGGTTCAAAAAGTAATTTAGTAGTATGTTGCTTATGTCCATGGGCGGCGATGACTGCTTACCATCAGGCGGCTCGTCTTTTGCGTGTAAAATATATTTATTATTTATTTCAAGACATGTAAGTGAATTAAAATAGTTCATAAAGAATTGAAATATAAAATAAATCAGCCTATGTTACACAGAGGCAGTTCATAATCAAAATTTGAAATGGCATATTTAAATACATACATACATACATACATACATACATACATACATACATACATACATACATACATACATACATACATACATACATACATACATACATACATACATACATACATACATACATACATACATACATACATACATACATACATACATACATACATACCCACATACATAGCGGTCAAAATCATAACCCTCCTTTTGCGTTGCCGTAGTCGGGTAAAAATGTTCATCAACGTTGTCTGTGTTTATCCTTCTTTCCCCAACGGTCGTGAATTTATAAACAAGAACAGAAATTCTGTATTTGAATATTCAATTAATATTACCTTGGTCTTACACGAAAACAAGTGAATCGTTAAAATTGAGACAACGGCTGTTACCGAACTGTTCCGAATATCTGTGTTCGTCGAACAAAAGTAATCCGAACGAACGGCTTACACAGTTTATACACTGCCAGAGTCGTCCGAAAGGCTTCTCTGTGGTTGAATTTCGAACGAACTTTCGCCCTTTCAGTTTGGCGCGGTCAGCTGCATTCACATTTCAAACTGACACGTTCCAAATTTAAAATGTAACCTTCGTAATTTTGAATTTGGAACATAAACGTGATTTGAGGGATTTTTTTCTTTAACTGAATGAACTACGAGTTGATGTTGACCAGAGTCAAAGCTTGCATATATGTAGTATACTAAACTAAAGTTGTCAGTAGAAAATGATTTCTTCCTATTTATATATCATTATTATCGTCTTTTCGTACTGACAAAGTTGGTTTGCCATACTTTACATAATTTATTTCATCCACGAAAAAAACGAAACAAACTCAGTAGGCAAAGTTATAATGTCGAAGTTTAAATTAAAGTGCACCTCACTTTGAATATTGAAAGGCTAAACCGGGATCAAAGAAAGTGAAACAATAACTGAAGTATTTCCGCAGAAAAGTTCCTATTAAGTTACTGAATGACGTGAATTTAAAGTTCGCAAAGCGGGAAAAAATGCCGCTTCGGGCAGTTTGTTTTGGCTCAAATTAAAATTCCGCTGGGCTTCGGAACAAATTCGTGCTTAATTAAGCTAAATAGTCTAATTAAGGGAATTTTTGAAGTCCACGTCGGGAATATGAAACAAAATTTGATTTTCTGATACAAGGATCGAGTTTCTTAATTAAAGTTATCCGAATTCCCTGGCTGGTGCTAAAGTTTTCTTTGGAATTTTCAATTAACATTTAAAAACGTCTATTAGTAACTAAACAACTTGTCTTGAATCAAGAGCCTAAAGTATAATTGAAATTCCTAAATGGATCGCAGGCCACAAAGCCGATTATTTATTTTTGTAGTAAAATAATGAAAAAAAGTCCTGTTAACATTAGAATTGATATCGTCATCAATAGTGATATGTTGGTTGCGATTTTGTCGTGTACATTTCTTCATGAAAAATGCTCGCGCCTTAGAATCTGACGGCCTTCATAAAAGACTCGTTACCATCATCGCTAAATTATAATTAAATGATAAGAGTTTGTTGCCGTTTTAGAATACGCTACTCATGACGGAAAATGTATGTAATTTTTGGTTCTACTAAGTAACCGTTAGGAGGCGCTATTCACTTTCTCCTTACATAATTTTCTATGAGGTTTACGATGTCGAGTAACTTATTAATAACGCATGGTAGCCACAAAGCTTAATCTCAGATCATATACTAGAATAGAGAACGGACACGCCGCCGGCGGATGTGTCGCAGTTGTGAGCTCATTGAGCATTCATTTGTCCTTGTGTGCGTATCTAATTAGCAAGTCAAATGAACTGAGTAAAATGCACTGAGTTGTACGTCTTTAATCGCAGCTTGCAGCATTCGGGCGTAATTTTTTGTATGTTGAAGTCAACGAAAACATTAAAAATGCCTCGTTACGTGATATTTAATTGCAACAAAACAAAAGTTATGAACACTCAAGGGCCTGAGAAATATGTTAAAATCACAGGCAAGTAACAACTTCAGTACAAAATCTGACACGTTCGGCCCCTATACAAATAGATGAACTTGTTTCTTCTATCTAAGGCCCCATTTAGACGGTACGAGAACTCGCATACGAGTTTCATTACATTGCGGTATTTGATGGCTGTGCAAAATTAATCTAACCTCAACAGCCCGCAATATTACTAAAATCGCATGCGAGTTCTCACGCCGTCTAAATCAGGCCTAAATCTAGTTATGTGTGCGCGTGTATTGCACAATAGGAGCGTCCATGTAAAAGTGTGTGTGCTTTCTGCGAGAAGCGTATTCAATACAAATCGCCTGGTATGTGCGATCTCCTTGCTTCTTATATCTGTGTTGATAATCAATAACATGTAACATATTAAATAACGACTGCGATAAATATTCATTAACTGCCAGTTATTCGCTGTAACAGCCAAATTTTCAGTGAAATAATAACGGGACATTAATCGCGACGACAATTATTATTTATTGGCCCGCAATAATTCTTAATTGGTTTATATGTGAGGGGCTCGTATACGCTATCCATTATATGATAGCGCAGCAAAATACGCCATTTTGTTTTTCGTTTTGATAATGAAATAAACTTACAACACTTATTCTTGTACCACCAGTATCAGCTGAAATATGTATCATACAAGAAAAGGCGACCAAGTCAATCGGTGGTCAGAATACAGAATACAGATATTTATTGGCAAAAAAAAATGTTTTACAGGTCATATTTATACACAATGTTTAAAATATAAATAAAAAATAAGTTCAAAAACTAAAACCCGACTACTATAAAATGTGCTCTTAAAAGTATGAAACAAGATAGAATTGTTTTATGAAATTATCATGCATGAAATTCACAGCTGTGTATTCTTTTCAATACATAAACTCAATGTTATAATAAGTTTGTAAATTTTAGAAATACTTGCAGAGATTCAGAAGATGGCCGTGGTCGTATGCCACAAGCCCGACGCTTTAAGTTAGAGGGCGCCTTCGGCGCCCGGCTTAGAACCGCGTGCGTCGGGCTTCGCCCGACACTTTAAGTTAGAGGGCGCCTTCGGCGCCCGGTTTAGAACCGCGTGCGTCGGGCTTCGCCCGACACTTAAAGTTAGAGGGCGCCCTCGGCGCCCGGCTTAGAACCGCGTGCGTCGGACTCGCCCGACACTTAAAGTTAGAGGGCGCCTTCGGCGCCCGGCTTAGGACCACGTGCGTCGGCCTTCGCCCGACACTTTAAGTTAGAGGGCGCCTTCGGCGCCCGGCTTAGAACCGCGTGCGTCGGGCTTCGCCCGACACTTTAAGTTAGAGGGCGCCTTCGGCGCCCGGTTTAGAACCGCGTGCGTCGGGCTTCGCCCGACACTTAAAGTTAGAGGGCGCCCTCGGCGCCCGGCTTAGAACCGCGTGCGTCGGACTCGCCCGACACTTAAAGTTAGAGGGCGCCTTCGGCGCCCGGCTTAGGACCACGTGCGTCGGCCTTCGCCCGACACTTTAAGTTTGAGGGCGCCTTCGGCGCCCGGCTTAGGACGGCGTGCGTCGGGCTTTGCCCGACACTTAAAGTTAGAGGGCGCCTTCGGCGCCCGGCTTAGGACCGCGTGCGTCGGCCTTCGCCCGACACTTTAAGTTAGAGGGCGCCTTCGGCGCCCGGCTTAGGACGGCGTGCGTCGGACTTCGCCCGACACTTTAATTTAGAGGGCGCCCGGCTTAGACCACGTGCGTCGGGCTTCGCCTAACACTTTAAGTTAGAGCGCCTTCGGCGCCCAGCTTAGGACGGCGTGCGTCGGGCTTTGCCCGACACTTTAAGTTAAAGGGTGCCTTCGGTGCCTGGCTTAGGACGGCGTGCGTCGGGCTTTGCCCGACACTTTAAGTTAAAGGGTGCCTTCGGTGCCTGGCTTAGGACGGCGTGCGTCGGGCTTTGCTCGACACTTTAAGTTAAAGGGTGCCTTCGGTGGCTGGCTTAGGACGGCGTGCGTCGGGCTTTGCCCGACACTTTAAGTTAAAGGGTGCCTTCGGTGCCTGGCTTAGGACGGCGTGCGTCGGGCTTTGCTCGACACTTTAAGTTTAGACGCCGCTTAGGACCGCGTGGGTCTTTAAGTAGGTTTAAGACCGCGTCTACGGTATGTATATACACACTCTCATGAAGCATACTATATACTGAAAGAGACAGGTATAGCTGACAATCAGTATCGTGATACCGCATTTCTCTCTCTCTTTATGAAAATTATATTAATTTTAGATGATTAACTGGCTTTCAATAATACCGGGTGAAACAAAATTGGTAATACAAAATAATATTTTCTGGATCTACTCATGACTACAGCCAACTTTTACTATGGGACCATCTTCGAAAACATCACTTCAAAATCTACATCTTCATACAAATTATGAACCCAACTTTTGATATGATTCATTATTATGATGTACCCATTTCTCCATACTAATTCCTTGCAAATTTGCATACATATTAATGAACTCGATACCAGAATTTACACATTTTTTTTGCCGAATTCGATATAAGACCCATAGTAAAAGTTGATCGTAATCATGAATAGATCCAGAAAATATTATTTTGTATTACCAATTTTGTTTCACCCAGTATATTGTAGTAGTGGAAACTCATTATGCCATGATGACGTAACATCTACTACATCTAGGGTGTCCTACAATCTATGATACACGTCAGAATGTCAAAACAGTGTCAAACTACTTCTAGTTGTTATTATGACAATTTGCTGTATGAAATTGAACTTTAGGTCGAAAAAATATTGCAAGTCTTTAATAAAATCTAAATATATAAAAGAAGAAGCTGACTGACTGACATATCAACGCACAGCCGAAACCGCTGGTCCTAGAGATTTCAAATTTGGCACGTAGGTTCCTTATATAGTGTAGAGGAGCACTAAGAAAGGATTTTCCAAAATTCACCTCCTAAGGGGGTCAAATGGGGGTTCAAAGTTTGTATGGGGAAACAAGATTAGTTTGACTATTTTATACGAAACTTCACAGGAAGATTCCTTAAGACATATGACTGAATACGTGTTTCAGGTTTTTTGAAAATTTAACCCCTAAAAGGGTAAAAAGGGGGTGATAAAGTAAAAAAATCAATTATGGTTTATCGGGTCGCTGATCACGATAAATACAACGTTTTTAAAATCTAACGAGGCGGAAGTGAAATACCTTCTCCCCTGTTGTGGTGCAATGGGGTTTAAATATCAAAAAAATATATAAAAGAAGATATTGACTGACTGACTGACATATCAATGCACAGCCGAAACCGCTGGTCCAAGAGATGTCAAATTTGGCACGTAGGTTCCTCATATAGTGTAGAGGAGCACTAAGAATGGATTTTTCAAAATTCGCCTCCTAAGGGGGTCAAATGGGGGTTCAAAGTTTGTATGGGGTAACAATGTTAGTTTCACTGTTTTATTCGAAACTTCACAGGAGGGATCCTAAAAACATATGACTAAAGACGTGTTTCAGGTTTTTTGAAAATTTAACCTCTAAAAGGGTGAAAAGGGGGTGATAAAGTCAAAAAACTAATATGGGTATCGTTTTTACGGTTTATTGGGTCGCTGATCACGATAAATACAACGTTTTTAAAATCTAACGAGGCGGAAATGAAATACCTTCTTCCCTGTTGTGGTGCAATGGGGTTAAAATATCAAAAAAAAAAATATATAAGAGAAGAAACTGACTGACTGACTGACATATCAACGCACAGCCAAAACCGCTGGTCTTAGAGATTTTAAATTTGGCACATATGTTCCTTATATAGTGTAGAGGAGCACTAAGAAAGGATGTTTCAAAATTCTCCTCTTAAAAGGGTGAAATGGGGGTTCAAAGTTTGTATGGGGAAACAAGATTAGTTTGACTATTTTATTCGAAACTTCACAGGAGGATTTCTAAAGACATATGACTAAATACATGTTTCAGGTTTTTTTGAAAATTTTACCCCTAAAGGGGTGCAAAGGGGTAAAGTCAAAAACACAATATGGGTATCGTTTTTATGGTTTATCGGGTCGCTGATCACGATAAATACAACGATTTTAAAATCTAATGAGGTGGAAAAGAAATTTTCTCCCTGTTGTTGTGCAATGGGGTTAAAATATCCAAAATAGCCATAAGTATAGGTTTAGTTTTTATCTTTACTTCTGGTTCAAGAGATTTCAAATTGACACGGAAGTTCCAGGAGAACTAAGAAAGGATTTTTCAAAGTTCACCTCCTATTAGCATGATAATTTGACAGGGGCAAGGACAGGGACAGGGACAGGGACAGGGACAGGGACAGGGACAGGGACGGGACGGGACGGGACGGGACGGGACGGGACGGGACGGGACGGGACGGGATAGGGTTAGGGATAGGGAAGGGATAGGGATAGGGATAGGGATAGGGATAGGGATAGGGATAGGGATAGGGATAGGGATAGGGATAGGGATAGGGATAGGGATAGGGATAGGGATAGGGATAGGGATAGGGATAGGGATAGGGATAGGGGACGGGGACGGGGACGGGGACGGGGACGGGGATGGGACGGGGACGGGGACGGGGACAAGGATAGAGATAGGGACAGGGATAAGAATAGGGATTGGGGTCGGAATAATCGATCGGCAATCGATATCTAGGCAGTGTAAAATGCAGGTGGCTCAGTGGGAAGGGATTAGTAAGTAGGCATCGGCGAGTATCCTGCATCTGTAGACTGTAATAACTATTACATTCAATGTGCTGTAAGAAGATCGTTGTTTGCTTGCCTTTTATATGTTTACGTTTGCAATAAGTATAAGCAAAATGGAAAAAATTGTAAGCGATAATGCAAGATAGTACTTTTTACCCTACCGACCATAGCGTCGAGATACTGTCTATGTGGGTTGTATGAAGTTTCCCCAGTATAAATATTCATATACTGGGTAAAATACATACATAATTATTCGTACCTACTACCTACGCTGTGGTCGCTGTGTAACAATTCTACAATCATTGCAAGAATTTCTTTTAAAACAATAGTAATATGTGTAAGGTACAGTCGGCCAAAAAAGTGGTTTACCACTTTTCGATCAATAGAGTCGAAAAGTGGTAAACCACTTTCTTGGCTGACCGTACAGCAAATAGATCAGTTACAATGGCAGTCAAGAATTGCCCCGCTTTACCTTAATCGAAATAATCGCGGACAGATGTACCTACTTACAAAGAAACCTACGGATCCAAATGAAAATCTTATTTTTTGTAAACGTTTCAATAAGAATACTTTTATTACGCGGGCGAAGCCGCGGGTAAAAGCTAGTAATTATATAAAGCAGCCAAATTAGTTCCTTTGGCAAAAGCCTTCGTGTGTAACCGAAGTCGGATAATGCATGGAACTATGTCATTGCGCTTGCGGATTTGCAAGTAGTAAATTTTTCCGAGAAATTACTGAATTATCCGGTGTAATCAGGTAATGCTGGAAATAAAAGCTTATAATATGTACATATTTGAAATGTGCTAATTAAGCCCTTTCAAATGATATACAACATGTCATCTTAACTTCATTTTATTTTTTTGCTTCGTTACTTTATGACCTCTAGAGGGCGCCATGTTTCGTTTGCGGTGACGTTATATAGCCTATAACCAGCGGACGATTAAGACGATTCGAATGACATATCGCTTGTCAAATTCTAACGAGTACTTTAGAAGTTATGAGGGAACAGATGAACATACATACATACATACATACATACATAGTCACATACATACCGGTCAAAATCATAACCCTCCTTTTGCGTTGCCGTAGTCGGGTAATTAACATTTAAAAAAATTGAATATTAAAGTTATAATTAACAGTATTAGCCTGTGTGGTGACGGGTTAAGAATTTCACCACCCCCTTTCTTCCCGTGGGTGTCGTAGAAGGCGACTATGGGATATGGGTTAAATTGTGGCGTAGGCGAGAGGCTGGCAACCTGTCACTGCAATGTCACAGTTTCGTTTTCTTTCAACGTTTCAACCCCTTATTTGCCAGGAGTGGCACTGAGGCTTTAGTGGTTTCATGTGTTCTGCCTACCCCTTTATGGGATCCAGGCGTGATTGTATGTATGTATGTCTGTAATTAACAGTTAACGGGTATTTATCACATTAATTTTAATTTAACATTTAGATAATATACATTCATCGATGCTATAGTATGCCTTTTCTGTAAGTAGCAGTGTAAGTTTATTTTTAAATATGTGGTCACTTTTCTAATTAGTTATATCTGAGGGTAGTGAGTTGTACAAGGTTGGCCCCATGAAACTGAGTGACCGCCGTGACCAACGTCGTGGCTTGCGTGGGTGACGGTCGCGCGACGGCGATGCGAAGCATACGAAATCAAGCCTTGTCGATATGGAAAGTAGACGATGCGATGAGACGCGACTGCGACAGTCGCGCGACCGCGACCGTCGCCCACGCAAGACGCGGCGTTAGCGAGTCAGCGCCTCGGGGCTAGGAGCCGGGGGCGTCGCGCACTGTTTGATTGTTTATAATGTTGAATATGTGTCCTAGTGTCCATACAAGTGTGGTCGAGCCGGGAATTGAACCTGCCAGCTTACACGGCTGACGTGGTTATTATACTTCTTGGGGCGTCTGAACAAGAGGTTAGACGTTCCAGTGTAATTTTAGAAACGGAGGTACATTTTGAAACAGAGCACTTAAATTCAATAAAGTATGACTAAATTGAAGAAAAAAAGAGTCGTTTTACTACAGGTCGATTTAAAGCCTACCTTAATATTTATTTACATAAAGGTTGTGTGGAAGAAATCGATTTTTTGTGATAAGATCGCCTGTTGTTCCTCTTCTTAAGTGGCTGTGTATTCTTGCTGTATTGAGGTTTTCAATATATTATTTTTATCGTAGACTTTATTTATTTGCAATGCCAAGTAGGTAACTCATAACACTATTGACTCATATTGATATGATCATTAAATGCAAGCAGTTTCCATGATGCATCATTAAATGATAATTACGTTTGCCATTAACATCGGAGCTTTACGATTCCGTGTTACAGGTAATTAATAATACGAGCCATATAACTGCAATAAGGTGTAAGAGCCTTGGCATGGTAACATATGGTTATTTGAGAAACAGTTTAATACCGTATGGTAAAAGTACCAGTGCTCGACACCGACATTGACCTAGTAGATGCCATTTTCAATCTAAGATATTGTGAATAAATGTGAAAAAGGGTCTATTGGACATAAGGTGTCGAGAAATGGTAGTCTTACCTTACCTACCAAGTGATTTTATTTGACTAACTCTGCAATGCGCTTAGCACCTTTGCATGTAATATTATTCGGCTCATTTTGCTCTAGCTGCAGAGCAAAATGGTACAGTTGTACGCAAATAGTAAATACGATATCAAAAACTGTATCAAACGGTTTACGCAAGTCTAATACTCTGTCAAGTACTGGTTCGTTAACCTTTAGCTCAGACATGGATAGTTAAACCCATCGCAGAACATTAAAATCGATCCAGCCTCGACGCTAACGGACGTTTATATAAATCACCGCTAAACGCCCATAACTGCGACAAACACCCGACCTGATGCCAATTTTGACATAAAATAAATGGCGACGAATTCGTTACAGTAGAAAAATCGTTAGTCACTTGAAAAAAAGAATGAATGACGCTCACTCGAGTTGCCAGCTGTTTCCGTCAGCTGATAGAGCGGATATTGGCTGTTAGAGAGACGCCTTCGCCCTCTCTTTCCAATGAATAACGCCGTCCTTATCGGCGATTTTAATTTTTCATTCGTCACTTAATGAGGCCGCTTTCGATAGGGAATGAACTCCGTAGGCATTTGCCGCTTCAAGTAGTACTGCGGCAAAAACATTCAGCGACGGAGATTTAGGTCAAATGTCCTACTTTCAAAACTTAATTGCAATTTTGTTAAAATTACTTATGCACAAATCGCGTGTTTTGCAACTTGTTACATTAAACCTATTGTAAAAGTTGGCGGAATAGTAGTTTTAGATCTCTTTTTACAATAAAAAAGTATAATACGTTTGCACGCGATTCGAATGCGAGCGTCGTTTCGAAATTTGAACTGGCCAAGTTTATAAGCTGTATTTCGCGGTTCGCATTTCAAAATTTTAACAAGAGGAGTTCGTTCGGAAACAAAGCTCGTTAAAATTGCGATTAACTGGCAAGGCTAGCACCGACGAAAAATGCTAAATAAATACAATCGCGAGTAATAATCTAAGCTGTGATTTTATGTAATTATTCCAATTCGTGCGGTAAATTTTGCATGTTTCGTGAATACAATTTAATATTTCCTTTAACCTAAAATCTATGCGAGATGTGTAAAGTAAATGATAAGAATAATCATAATTCAAAGGGAAATAAATATTCCGATTACAATTCTGATCAAGTGCAATTGATTATTTCGAAAGCTATTGTATTAGCAGTATTTAAAGTACAAAGTTCCCGCTTGTTTGAACTTTGTTCCTTCCTGCTAAAATTCGATTTGAATTGCACAAAGTAAAATTAAGTCACGGATTTTAAGAGCTAAGTTTTGACAGAATCTCGCTAAAATTTGCGGTATCATGGCGCCGTTTGTGAAATTAAGAAGGTTTAATATATAATGGACGACCTCTGGGGCATGTTTGCTTTGACAAATTGCTAGCTATTAGTCAAATATTAAAGGATCCCTTCTGAATACAATAACAATTCATGTACTGTACTGTGATGAAGTTATACTCGGTCCGCGGTCAAAGCCAGGCACCCTCATAGTTAAAGGTCACTTAGTAAAGCGTTTGTGGCGTTTTGTTGTTGTTTTAATTTGCTAATTACATTTGGTAGTTACTAAACTATTGAATAGAACTAATCAAACATTTGAAAATCAAGATAAATGTAAATTTACTATTCAAATTGCTTCAATTCAAATACCGCAGCCGCTAAGTATAAGAAACACATTTTGTTCAACGGATTATACACGAAACATTTTCACACTAAATTCATACAAACGTCTGTGCGAAAAAAGAAAAGTCATAAAAATTATTATATCACATACATATAAGTTAAATTAAGTTTTATAGCCTTAAGAATATCGAGTAACACCTACTGTAACATGCACATGACTACAATGAAATAAATAATAAAGAAAAACAATAAAGAATTTCGAGTCTTCTGTTTCCTCACAGACTCTACAAGGCTACCAAATGTAAAATTCGCAAATTACAAAATTACAATCCACATTCTTCTTTCCCGTGTCCCATCGTATTTAGGGTTAGTAAACTATCGGACACGTCGCGTCGGCTCGTCCTATTTAAATAAGGCAGAAGCAATCGGGGTTCGAGCAGCAGATCCCTAGGGACGCTACTGCATTGCGGTGGCTTGCCCACGGTGCACGCAAAACCGCCATTACGTTAGTTATTGATAACCTATTTATGGGATATAGCTCCGGTGTATCATAACTAAAAATGTACTAAGACATACATATACATACATATAATCACGCCTGTATCCCATAAAGGGATAGGCAGAGCACATGATCTACTAAGTTTCAGTGCCACTCTTGGCAAAAAGGGGTTGAAAGAAATCCAAATGGTGACATTGCAGTGACAGGTTGCAAGCCTCTCGCCTACGCCACAATTTAACCCATATCCTACAGTCGACTTCTATGGCACCCACGGGAAGAAAGACTGTACTAAGACGATAGGGGAAAACTGTCTCATACAAACGTGGTCCCCATATTCCTCTGTGGAAACATTACTAAAATGATTTTTTGTCCTTCAGGCCACTGCGCTAAACGAAGTTACCGCTTCCTAGCTCCGTTGAACAGAAAAATAGTATACACAATTTAACCAGTAAATAAAAACAGTCTCAGATCGCACGGTCGAATTACATTTCTTAATTTTATGTAATCTACTATTACACCATTTGATATATTAACGAGCCATGAGTTTCCTAGGATTAACACAGAGCGGCAAAACTCAACGCATTTGTCAAAGTCCTATGCAAATGTGACTCGCATCAGTGTCAATCTCTTGGTAGCTGCTGTAAATTTTGTTTCGCTCATAGTCTATTTTAAACTTTCCATATAAAGAAGTTATAAGTCTCTGAATTCTAAATTTTCCGCATGAATATATTCACCGAATGCTCAAAGTTTGAATCGAGGAGTAAGTTTCGTAAAGTACACTAAGTGCAACGAAATAGGGTTCTTTTTCAAGTAATTTCATTTCAATGCACATGGGGTTAATTGTACAATGATGCATAATATGCATTCGGGTCATTTGACATGCAATTTTCTTTGTAAACTCGAATGTTAAATATTAAAATTGCACAACTATGCACGTTCCGTGAATTGGTGGCATTATTCATACTAATAATTCATCAGCTTATTAACTTCGCTATTATTTCATTTGCGACGCCATTATTTCTTTAAAGGAAAATGTCGAGAAAATTGTTTAACACGTTGAGTGCGGGACTAAGGAGTCATTTGCACGGGAGAACTCGCATACGAGTTTCATTACATTGCGTTACTTGACCAAAGTTCCACAATGTATCTAACATCGTATATGAGCTCGCTCACAATCTAAATCAGATAGGCGGATTCATCGTTCATGAAGTCTACTTTTGGGGGTTAAATTGTGGCGTAGGCGAGAGCAACCTATCACTGCAATCCCGTGGTTCACGTGCTCTGCCTACCCCTTTATGGGAATATAGGCGTGATTATGTATGTGCATGTATGTGTGTCTTTGTTAGTAGTAGCTTTCTTATACAAAGCGGGTAAGCTCTTCGATCAGCTACGCGCGTAGCGTTACGAAAACGGCAGTGAATGTGTTCACGGAAAGCAGCTTCTAAAATATTCAATTGAGAAAATGAACGAATCAATTCGTGTCGGATTTTCCAGCATAATGATATTCGTTTTAATTTGTCAGAGTGTCGACAAGTCAAACAAGTGCGAGATCCCCGGATCTTCCGTTTTTGCTCGGAATTAAAGGTTTACATCTGCTGGGTAAACATTGTACAATTTGTACACGTAATGTGCTATTTGGTACGATATTTTGATAATTGGTAAAGTATGTTAATATATACTCAGTAGTTAAATTTGACACACTAAAGTTTTGTTGCACTATCATGCACTTACTCTGCCTCAAATTGCAGGTGTATTAAGGAAAGTGCTCCTTTAAGGCGCTTTTTTTTGATATTAGTGATGCAAACGAGCTGAAAACGTCTTACGTAGTACTTGTGACATCTAATGAGCAGATATAGCCAGTAATTATAACTGTCATAAGTATTTATTTATATGGGGTTCCAAGCTTCAGCTTTATAAATGTGCAATGAGGATTTTTGTTCGAATTTCAAATGAAAGTCCTTACTGAACTTTTACCTTATGCTGATAACTTCGTACAAATAAATTGGTCGTGCGGATCGCTCCGCTCGGTCGTTTCGGATGACACTAAAACCGGCCTTACTACCTATTTAGCCCGTTTTCACATCATCCGATCCGATATCGGATGTCGGAAGGATTTCAATAGAAAATATCCAAGATGGCGCCTGTAATGTATGGGATATCGGTTGAAAACGGCCTTAAGAGTGCCAAATCATATTTAGCACCTCATAACGAGTGGATGTAACACCGCACACGTTCAGGGTAATCTCTACAAAGCTCCGGTAGAGGTATGATTATGCTTTTTTTGACATTCGCGGTGTAAACGAGCCGAGCCGACTTAGCGGGATGATGGTGATTTAAACATGTAATGTGTATACATTTTCACGTATTTGTCAACTTCTCGTCGTTATGGAAAATGGCTTTTACCTCTAGCGGCCCACGGTTCGAATAAAAGTACGTAGAATTATACGAGTACCAAGGTAAGTTGGCAGAAATTTTAATACCCTGATCAAGATTTAAACAAGGGTCACTTGCACCCCACCCGAGGTTAACCCACCATTTTCGTTGGTGCAAGTGGTCCTTAATAAAAATAATAAAATAAAATTCATTTATTTCAAGCTTCTTGGCTCATAATATTGTCACATCCAACATAATACAAATAATATATACCTACAATAAAAATCACAATATTTACATTAAATCAACATTACATAATTAATGTCATAATTTCAGAGTTTTGATGTGTAAAAAAACAGTTGCACCTGCGGGGCTAAAAGGCTCTAAAAACGTTGTCAACTTACCTTGATATGAATCTATAGCGTTTATTTGTGATATTACCATTTACCACATACTTAAAGGGTCATTATCAAAAGAAGTTCAATGAAGTTTAAAACATCAATGAAGCAGGTCATATTTGTAAGAAATACATGGATTCCCACAAAAATACACATCATTTATTTGATTAAAGAACCTCATTAATTTTCAAAACATTCCAAGTTTATTTTCTTTTAAATCCTTTGAAAGTAAAAACTAATCTAAAGGAACTAGTTCCACAACTGAAAATAGCAATTATAAAATAAATTAAGATTTCATACTCCAAGTTGCAGAGTTGTCTGAGACTGTAATAAGAATTGTTACAATTTTAATTGGGGTTTTGCTGTTGAAATGAGTTAAGTTAGAAACAAACATCTTGAAACTGATTTTTAAAAGTTATAAATGTAAAAAAATCTCCTCATTTCTACCGGTGAGAATCTGAATTCTGAGTCAGGCTGCCAGAACTCAGCGTAGGTGCGGAGTGTTAGGGTCACCAATGCAAAAGTAACATAGGCGTCCATGGGCAACAGAGACTGCTTATTATTAGGCAGCCAGTATGCTTGTTTACCACGTAGTATTAAAGAAACTAGTATAGTAAATTAGAGTAGAGTATTTTTTTTATTTTTATTATTATAAATGGGCTTACTCTTGACCACAGACCACAGTATTATTTTGGTTTGCTTAGTTTGGGGCTAAGTTGATCTGTGTAAGGTGTCCACAATATTTATTTATTTATTTATATTGCTAGTACAAAATCATTTACCTAATCGAGGAGTGTCTTTTCAAAATGGGTTATTTTTGAAGGGATTTCATAGAGAAATAAGGCCTTTGAAAAACACTCCAAAAGCTTGCATCATGCTGTACTATCATTTCAATTTATGAAGTTAGTCGAGCTTCTACATAAAATAGTAAGTGGATCATACCATTCCTACTCCACATGAAGTAACATAGAAAATAACGTCAGTAATGAACACAGCTTTGCAATAAAATGTTACCAAATCCAACACCTTCCTTCCCAATATAAACGTCAATTAGTTGCAAATACATCACGTAGAGAAAACGTGAGGGCAAAACACCTAATCCGCTAATCCCGATCGTTCTTCTCCCTCACACTTATGCAGAAAGCGAGACAGAAGACGAAGTTTCGGAAACGACAGCGCGATTCAGATAAAACTGCACTAAAACTTCAATGTAAACGCAGTTAAAAGTAGATTTAGTCCAGGTGGGGTTAACGGCAGTGTAATTTTAGGTGGTTTGTGGAAAAATAGGGCTTATACTTAACTTGTGGAATACGATGCAGGATTTAAAACCGTTCTGCGTAAATGGGCTGTAATGTATTCTTGAAGAGCATATTTGAGAGAATCTTCTCTAGTTTTTTTACTATGCCGAACTACAACTTCGAATTATACCTACTTTGATTGTTAATGGTAAGAAAAATGTTGGTACTATATTCTACTTTAACACACTTAACTGCGTCGTAGACACAATTTGCGAGAAGTTTCAAAAAAGTTTCCCGACAGCCAAAATATAACTAGGTATGATTTTTTTATACGTGGAAATTATAAGTCATAAACTTTCCGGTGGAACAATATTAAGAATCAAATTGCCTTACCACAGACAGACGCTGTGACAAGTTAAAAATTGCACTGAGATGCCTGTTATTACAGGCACAACGCTAAAATATAAACATGATAAATAAGGTCATTTATAATAATAAGGTATACGCGGCGTACGTTCTGAATCCTCCACAATTTTTCACCAAGTACGAACGTGATAGTTTCGGAACGAACTCTTGAAGCACTTTTAGTAGAATATTCAGAATAAGTTCTTGTTTGACTTGCTCTTGGCAAGTTCCTGAACGGTGGAGTCAATCTTGAGCCACTTCGCGACGTTCTGTCGGGATTCTGGGCCACATCTGCCTTAATAATGCCCATTTATATGATAAAAATTTAAGGTCGTAAATTTTTCCTTGTAAACGGCTAGGAATAATGCACAAGAGAATGTATTTGGTGTAGAACAAGACCATCATAAGCTCGTGTTGCTGAAATCATATTTTTGTGGGGTGAAATTCCGTTAGGTGTGTATTCAAACAGCTAAAGCACTCGTCTAGACTTAAGATTTAACATATGTAAGGCTTGCCTTTTGAAAATCTATCGCTCCAGTGCTTGTGTCGTTCAATCTCCACTAGTATAGATTTCTATGGCTTGTATTTAACCCTTAAATGCATGACCTTGACAAAGATTTATTCAAATTTGAATTTTGACATGCTGTCAATAGAGTCAAAAAGGCATGATGCATATATACAGGATGTAACATTAATGCTGGTGATCCATTTAAGAGCATAACCGGTATCGAATAGCGGTTACGAATATTATTTTTTAAATTTCAAAAACAGTACTTTGTTTCGGCTTAAAAAGAACTATAAATAAACGCATAGGGAACAGCTTGGTAACAAAAAACCTAACTGAAAAGTTGTCCGAAAGCACTTTTGATATCAATCAATATGTAATGCTAACCCCGCGAGTTACAAACAAGTGTGTACTGGGCACACGCAGGGCGGGGGACACGGTGACAGGAGTTTTGTTACATTGGGGTGGGACCTTTGACGGATGACTGTAATGTAATGGCTGTTGCAGATATTTACTGATTTATTTTGTAGTTTGTGTTGACTGTTGCATGCCAACTCGAGTTCGCACTGACACCAAGTTGTAGTTGTAGTTCTTATCAATAGCCAGCCTGCCAAGTTCTAACAAGTAAGTGTGAAAAAGGCAAGCATAGATATAGAAATTAAAAAAAAAAATATATACGACTATCTTGACTCTGCGTCTTCCGTTCAGTTTCGCTTCGATATTTAAGTGTTAGCATTCGGTAGAATCTTGCACGTGTAGTTTTCAGGTGATTTTAGCTATATATTTTTAGTAGGTTCATAAGACATGTATTGCATTTTTAAATACATAAGATCACTAAAATCGCGATAAATTTCCCTTTCGCACATATTACCTCGCATTACACGGGATAAAAAGTGATGTATATACTTTCGCGCACTATGTAATGGCTGTAATAAATTCGGGTTATACTTTAAAGCTACGCGCGTAGCTTTTCATTCCTCGTATCTTAGACTACCTCTCAGTATAAAAAGAGACTTTATTTTATGAAAACAGAGTCGAAGTTTCAAGCGTTCGAGTGAGAATACGAGGTAAAGACATGTATACGTGAAACGTTGCAGGTAGTTAACCAAAAACCCAGCAGAATGACACATTACGTGATTAAATTGCAACGAGGGTTGCCACCGTTCGGTTAAATGAATAGCAGTAAAGGGGAGTTGTGCGCCCGTGTCGAGTAATTGTGACTTTGTACCTTTTAAAGCACGGACCTTTGTTAAAAGGGTTCTGTTAAGCTTTGACAGACAAATGCTTGTAGGAATTATGTTTCGGGAAACTTTATGGATATTTTGCTATGCTTTATTAAATAGAAGTGTTAGCTAAATTTTGTTGTTTTATTGTAAACATCACAAATAGCAAGCTGGAACACTCGGCTCAACTGTATGTGTATGCCAACATTATATAATAAAGAGCTTTTCTATTCTATATACGATTCCTCAGGATCGTTGAGTATTATTTCTGAAGCCATTTATTGTGTTCAAATTGTTGTATCTTCGATAGATATCAATTTGTGGCTTGAAATTATGTTCTCACCTAAAAGCGGGCGTATTTTTTGACACAACCATTAACAAACACGAATAGATTTACGCATTCACGAAATCTATTACGACTGTACACAATCAAAAAGACGTATTCAATCAATCATCGTCCGTCATCCATCAAACATGCAACAAGTAAAAATAACTGTTATCGGGCAACCCTGGAGCCAGTCACTGTTTTATACAATGGGGCTGCGCCCTAAGCGAATGACGGAGCTGTGTGCTATACGCACGAGTACTCGTGTAGTCGTGTGCGTGACGGTGCGTGTCAATACAGCAGAAGGTACGCGCGTGTGTGTTGCGAGTGCGAGAGTGTGCACTAGGGCTGGCAGATGTGTTGTTTCACACGCAGCTGTCGTTTCTCCCCTTAAGCTTTAAAGTACTGTATATAATACGGCACGCGTTGCTTTCACGAAATTATACATTATTATTACCGGGTTTATTATTACTGGATTGTAATTTTTGTTTTAAATGCAGTTGCCATGTCGCCGCCGGTTGCCCGAGGCGACACGGTGACTTAACCAGTTAAATCTAATGGGGTGGAATGTCTTTGGTCTCGTAATAACAAAGACAGAGCTTGGTTTGTTGTGGAGCTTGTGTTTTATAATGAACTCATATTTAGGTTAACAAACGTAGAAAACTGTTACAGAATTACATAATAAGAATAAAGAAAAAACGGCGTATAGCAGTGAATAATGACGTAACGCGTAACGATATGACCTAAGAATGATACTTCATATCTAGAAAACGCGAAGGTCAAGTTACAAGAAAGCACAACAAAAGAAAAGGTCGATCCGTCCCTTCAAACAAAAGTTGAAATATGATGCTACATTTGAGATACAAGCACACTTGTCCAGATATAATAAAACAACTAAGTGCGCAACCCTGTACGTCGTGTGTCAAACGGAATTCTCTAGATTGAAACGTATTTCTAGTGTTTTATTGTACATGTTTGTTAGTAAATAAGTAATTGAATATTATTACGTGATTCCAGGGATTTATGATGTTGAAAAGTACAAAGACAACTTTTGTAAGTTGTGAGGTTCGTTGTGGAATTGAGTATTGTCATTAGTTATCGTTAGTGTCCTTTCAGACGAGCGTTTTTCTTTTGTATTTACTTCGACTGGTGGATAATGTACGTGGCAATTCATGCATAATAAATGATCATTATACTTACATACATACATACAATCACGCCTGTGTCCCATGAAAGGGTAGGCAGAGCACATGAAACTACTCAGGCTTCTGTGCCACTCCTGGCAAATAAGGGGTTGAAAGAAAACGAAACTGTGACATTGCAGTGACAGGTTGCCAGCCTCTCGACTACGCCACAATTTAACCCATATCCCACAGTCGCCTTCTACGACACCCACGGGAAGAAAGGGGGTGGTGAAATTCTTAACCCGTCACCACACGGGTCATTATACTTGATCTGCAATAATGACGAGTTTCTGACTTTAAGACCAAAAAGTCCACTAGAAGCAGAAGGACCTTTTAGGCATGGGTGGCCACATTAAGTAGATCCTATTGCTGGTACTTTTTGCGACGCACCCTCACATGTGGCTTTACGCGCAATGACTTACAGTGGTATGCGGTCACTTCAGTCCGAAATAAGGGTAGATAAGGGACATGTACATTATACATATGTACATATATGTACTTCCAGATTTAGGTTCTAATGTGCCAATATGCTTAAGTTTTTGGACTCGTTACAACATTAATATAAACAATAAATAAACAACTACAAGTTAAAATATTTTCATAGAAAATAATTTAATTTGTTCTTAGAACATTAATATACTTTTACTTTCATAAAAATCATAAAATATAATGAAATACGTTATATACGGATAATAAAACCCTCTTTTATGTGCAATATAGTAGAATATTTCATATTTTTGGTGTAAAATCGTTAGATTTTATTTTACCTAATATGTAGGTCCTAGATATAATATTTGTTTTGTATAAGTATTTTAATACTATCTCTATTAATATCAGTTTAATACTTATGTAAATTATGTAGTTCAAAATGATTACGTGGTGCAAATACACTGTAAAATAAAAATAAACCAATTACTCAGTGAAAACTAAAAATATCGCCTTTCACAGAAAACTCTTTAAATAAACCAATAGAACCTTTTACACGCCTGTCTGTAAATAAAAAAAAATAAAAAACACAACCCATCACATTTCAAATTGAAGTTTCGGTCAAACAAGAACACGGCGAAGAGCGAGAACTTAGTGTTATACAGCGAACACATTCAATAAAGTATCAAGTTATGGCTTGTTACTGATTTTTTGACCTGTATTGTCTTTGCAATTAACGTATTTTTTGAACAGTAACCTGTTTGTTATAAGATTTTGTGTAAGTTATCGCTTGGGACATAATAATATAAGCTAACCACAAAATTAAAATTTTGAAAAAACCCCCGACCGCGACATAGTGGACCGATTTTCATGAAACATGGCTAAGAACACTCCCGACTAACTCAGCTTTCAGACAAAAAAAACTAAATCTAAATCGGTTCATCCGTTCGGGAGCTACGATGCCACAGACAGACACACACACAGACAGACAAACAGACAGACAGACAGACGGACAGACAGACAGACAGACACGTCAAACTTATAACACCCCTTCGTTTTTGCGTCGGGGGTTAAAAATGAAAATGAAAATGATACAATGCGCATATGAACGTCAAATAAAGCTACGCCGCTCTAGCGGCCGGAATAGTTGACAAATATTTTGATATAGGAAGCCATTAAGTTAGAAATCAAAGGTAGTTCGTACATTTCTAATGTAGAACCCGTGTCATTCACGAAGTCGCGTGCCTTTGCTTATAATTTCATGTATTATTGGGTACATCTGCGCGTCAATGTGGATAGTGCGAGTTGTAGTAGGCGTTAATATTGCCGGTGATCGAGAGAGGGTTACTAATGGAAGTTATAATGACATGTGATTGGAATATACATAGTTAATATAGATGTGTGTGATGTTAATGAATTCTCTCACGCTATGGTAATGTGACTGAGCTTTACATAACTTCAGGGAGCTTTCGATTTAGTTACTCATTTCATTGTTTTCATGATTTGCCAAAAGCTTTTAGGTAAAAAATAAGCAAATTAACATAAAACTAATACGAATTATCCTTCAATAAAAACAAATGTTAAAAGGTCTTCGTGACGTGACAACGTGATGCGGATAAGTGAGGCTGACCTGCGGGTGTAGAACACTAGTTCGTTAAACTTTATTGCATTGGTGCTTCCCTATCGCGCTTACTAATAATATTGCGAAAAGGACGGCCTGACGTTATATAGTTTATCACGCGACCATGCTTGCCTGCCTGGACTTTGAGGTCTGTTTACACTAAACGCAAGCATACTTTAGGTATTTAAAAATCTGCAATAAACACTAAATCAAAGTCAAGAACCACTCCACACGATTTTATTATCCCACATATTGTATTCTATCCTCAATGTCAAAGTCAAGCTTACCACACATGTGACACAGTATGCTACACTAGTATTGTCTTTGACGAAGTCACTTGTTGGAAACTTACTCGCATTTGTACTGAATTTTGTTGACTTAGATACAAGTTTTCGAATAAGGCCCTCGCAAGGTCAGGCTTATTGATTTGTCCCGGGCTCTGGATCAATTTGGTAGCGGACACGGCCCGACATGGAATCATTGAGTTATTGAAGGTTCGTATCCCTCTTTATAGTAAAGTGTCCATTGGCTCCGAACTTCGGTATTAGGTAGTCAAGACAAGTAAAAGGTTTAAAAAATATAAATAACAGTTTTTTTTTCGTAAAATGATATTGATCTTGAGGCGTGGGTGTCGTAGAAGGCGACTGAGGGATATGGGTTAAATTGTGGCGTAGGCGAGAGGCTGGCAACCTGTCACTGCAATGTCACAATTTCGTTTTCTGTCAACCACTTATTTGCCAAGAGTGGCACTGAAACTTGAGTAGTTTCATGTGCTCTGCCTACCCCTTCATGGGATACAGGCGTGATTGTATGTATGTATGTATGCATGTGTATATTGATCTTCAAGGAGCTGGAACTCTTGAACAATCACGGTTTGCACTAAATTAAAAATGAGTTCGAGTTCGTTTTTATCGAGTATTTCAAAAAAATTCCCCGATCAACGCGGGTTTTCATCACAGAAGGGTCGTTGTTTCATGTTCATATGAAGTTAATGGAAGACAAGGAACCTTCTCCATTGAATGCCACATTCACATCACCTACATGAATTTAGTGATTGACACGTTTACCTAAATCGATTCAATTGTGCAATTGCTTTTGTTATATGAAGCGCTATATACAATGCAACAAAATAATACAAATAATTGGCTCTGTATATTTCTGAAACATAATTGAACACAGACAAAAACAAAATGGCCGTGTTTCACTGCAGCAATACTCTGCATGTTCACTAATAATGTTTCCCATTTGCAAATTCGAATATTAATTTCGATTGCCATGTTACGTCGATTGTTTTGGAAGCCGTACAAAGCTACTTAACGAACTTCAATTACGCAAATGTAACAAGGCCAATAATTCATTACTAAGTGACCTCTAAACTAGTATTATGCAACCGTTATAAAATAAATATAATAAGTAATTTTATTCTCTTTGTGTTTGGAGTGGCGACCGGCCGAATAAGTTTCGGGTATTTTTACATACGTTTTATGGGATACGAGATTCTTTGGCGAAATGTAATAGGTATTCGTATATGTTGGGTTATTTTTTGTAGCCCTTTTCGGCGGTTCACCCACATACCACATGTAATTGACTACCATTATGTAGTATGCTTGAAGATGGAGGAATACTCTTCAAGTTTATTACGTACGGGAAAACACAGTATATTTTCAATTTAATTCCATAAGGCTTAGAATACATTTAACATTGGAAAATTACTGCCTGGGTGAATCAAAAGCATACGTTTCTTCTAGTCAGAATGTTAAAAATGTAATATCATGCCTAAATTAGGAAACTTTTGGTGTCATATGTAGAGTTATAGACGTATTTAAATCATTTCTATATGCGTTTTAATATCACTTAATAATTAACCCTATTGTTTCCATATCAAAGTAACTAATAAAAAACCTAGGATAAATAAGTACCTACATTATTTTTAATGACTTAATTTTTTAAACAAAGGCTTCATAAAAAAGTGTCTATAAAAAGCGGTCTTCCGACGTAATTACAAAGCAAGTTAGTGAAGAGCTATAAAAAGGAAAATGCGATTTTGCATAAAATAGTGCTCATAATGCTACTGTGTGGGCCAAAAATTACCAGTTCGCCGACAGTAAACTCGTCAGCAGGGCTAGCACGTAATTGGTGCGAGATTATGTCGCAGCTACAGACTACCCGTACTTATGTCATTAATACAATTAGAAAAAGACGTGTGATGTTGAGATATTTTCGCACCAACATGTGCTAGTCCTCCAGTTAGTCACACCTCGGACACTGGCGATCAAATATGAAAGAGGCGCGATCCTAATAGCACACATTCTTAAAATCGTGTAGGTGAACGCGTGCTATGCTTGTATGACTGAAATATGACAGGTCGACGGGTCGCGTTTTTGACAGGCGGTAACTGTGAGGTAACCGAGAGGGGGTGGGTGGCACTTTCAGCGGGGAGAGGGAGTGGCCATACTGTACGATAGTACTCTTTATTATAGAATAGAATAGAATAGAATAGAATAGAATTTTATTGTATAACTGTGTACATGCATAGGTGTTTTTTTATACAAGAAGTATCAACAGTTGCCTGCTAGGGCGTACAATTATGGTAGGTAACCTACCCATTTTATAACTAAGCTTATTATCTAACATTACATAGGTGTCTTATTAACTAGCAAAAAATTCTTTTGTGTCATAAAACACTTGCTCAATCAGCCAACTCTTGAGCTTACATTTAAACATAATTCCGTCTAGCGCTTTGATATTGAGAGGAAGATGATTGAAAATACGGATAGCCATAATAAACGTGCTCTTTTTGTACATAGAGTTAGTTATACTGTGAGTTAGTCGCTGTTAACTTTCGTGATTAACTGGCAGGCTATCGTTCGGCGAAAAGTAATATGTGGGCCTTGTGTGTAATATAATGTATATCTATCCTCAAAACATTTGTAAAGTTTTCATTTCACCAAACAAGGCGCGTTCGGGTTTCAGAAAATATAGCATTTTGAGATAAGTCTGGGTCTCAAATGGAAGATTACTGAAAAAGAAATAACAATTTCGGTGAGTTGAACTTCGACTACAAATACCAATTTCGACACAATCGAGACTATAAATTTGAGATGAAAATTGTTGTTCACAGATGGCTTTGTTTCGTTAAACGTAATAAAATAAAAACATATTTGATGAAAAGGTTAAAGGAACAGTATGTTGTTCGAGAATTAATTAAAAAGTACATCGTTTATTTGCATTAATTTAACGACAAAATTCGTCAAGCGTATACAGTGTTACGTAAAATACTATAAAAGCGGCTTTTATTTTTTAAATTAAGTTGTTTTAACGATGGCAATATTTAACACAAATCCCTTGCGTAAACCTGTACATTTTTACATTTTATAATTACTTTATTTTACGTAAAGAAGGTACGCTTAAAAATATGGTAAAGCGGCGGGAGTTTTGGTAGGGTATTTATTTAAATTAAGAGATTGTGTATGCTTCAGATATAATAAACGTGTACAGGCATTGTAAGTATCTTATTAAATTTGTTTACACTTAACTCCTGTGACAATTTAGTAAAAAGTACATACATATAACATATAATCACGCCTGTATCCCATAAAAGGGTAGGCAGAGCACATAAACTACTAAGTTTCAATGCCGCTCTTGGCAAAAAGGGGTTGAAAGAAATCCAAATTGTGACATTGCAGTGACAGGTTGCCAGCCTCTCGCCTACGCCACAATTTAACCCATATCCCACAGTCGACTTCTACGACACCCACGGGAAGAAAGGGGGTGGTGAAATTCTTAACCTGTCACCACACGGGGTAAAAAGTAACAGGGAATTTTTGCTTGTCTTAACTGTTTCGACGCGATTGATTTCATATGAAGCAGCAGGGTACATTTACAGTAGATACGTACAATACGGCTACCAACTTTACATTTAATTTATTAGGTACACTTCGATGATCGAGTGAAGAGGTGGCAGTAAAAGATAGTTTTTTTCTTCTGATGTTTTCAATTTAATGGTTTAAAATTTCTAAGTATCTAAGTTTAGACATCATACATGAAAGATTTCACGATGAACTTTTTTAAGAAACCGACAATTTTATTTTAATTGTATATTATATGTAGTAATAATCATCGATGCACTACGATATTTTACTCGACTCGTTTTTTCACCGGTCAATACTGTATATTAGTTTTCACCACCGTTCAAAACATGTCAATGATAGTTATACCTACCTCTACATGTAGAAGTAAAACTATATTCACTATGCTTACTCGCTTCTAAAAGAGCAGGACCGTAATAGGATTACGGAACAAAAGGGCGATTGGTCGAGCACGGTGCAAGGGGCACACTTTAATATGAAACGTCCTAATGATATGGGAATTACAAGGCGCTTACGATGTTTCTGTTTAGAGGTTTAATCCTATTGGATTTGCGCGCACGCTTCGGGATAATACGAGGGATGGAGTTTTAATTATTTTTCCAACTCACATAGTATGTAGTACATAGTGTATTGATGAATAGGAGTGAGATAGTAATTTTAAACATTATTTACGAGTAAGTAGGACATTTGATATTTTATACGGCTTATTTGTTCAATTCGCTTTAGTAAAATCATACCAAAAGCCATAGCCACATTTACTTATATTGAAGTTAAGGATAATATATTGTTTATCTGCAAAATTATCCCTTAATATGGCAGAAGAATTTCAGAAATTAGTCAAATTTGAATTCTGTAAAATTGCCAAATAAAGTCTAAACTATGGTGGTAAATATTTGGGTAAGCTAAGGGTTATAAATACTAAATACAAGTTTTCTTTCTTTTCTACTACATTCGAATTTTGATATAACGTTTAAATAATGCATCTAATAAGTATGTCAATGTCAAATGTGACGGTTTTGCTTAAAGAACATCACTTTAGACGCCGACCGCAAATTTAGAAGTATTAAACTCCGAATCAGGCTTCTAAATTCGTGGAAGTTGAAGCGAATATTAGGTACATAAAGCTAGACTAGATCCCTCCAAAATATAACGAGGCAAACGCTCCCAGAATTAAATAGTTACCTAGTTCACCCCTAACCGAACCACATCACGTGCAGAGTTGACGTGGCTCAGGGGTATTTCATCCCCATTCTATTCAATCCCAAAGCGCATGTCTCTTAGGGGATACTTTTGATGACCCCCAAACACAATGTACTTTTATTACTTCGTATTTTCGAGTAATGGCGTAGCTCGTAAATTAGTAGATTTTTTTTATGCGTTTAATCGCGATTGTTATGTGACCGGGTCCCGTTTTATATGGTTTATGAAAGCGGGAGGTGGGACGGTAATAATAGGCTTTTTTATGTATGATTGGTTATGAACGTTTGGCAAATAAATAATACAGTTTGATTGCTGTATGTATACGATACGAAAGCCGGTAGGAATAGAATGAATGGAAATATGTACGTTGTGTAACAGATACACCAATGAAATAGTGACTCTAACCTATATATATGAAAGGAATACCTGGAATACTCGTATTTATCATTAATTTTGTGAACGACAGAAAAATACCTGTAATTGGTATCGTTCATTCGTTCGATTGGATTTTATGACAATAACATAATTATATCATTCCTTATTTCCATTTATGTTGGTATAAACTATAAATACAATCAGAAAAGTCCAATGGATTTGGCCTTAATGATACTGTAACAAAATAAGAATAAAAAGTCTAGGTTTTACTTTTTCATTCGCAAAGGCGAGCATTACCAAACTTTATTGCAATGGCCACCTTCCAAATCTGATAAAAATAGGTGCAGGGAAATGTAATCCCAGATGTAATTTCCTTTGTTATATTTAGGTCGGCGAATAAAGTACGCGAAAAATGGAGCGCTGACCCGCTTTAAAAGGCGAAAACTGAAAAAAGTAGCATTTTAATGGAAAAAATACAGTTTCAAACCTTTTATTAGATATTACGCCGGTTTAGTTTTGTGTTATTGATAAAATAAAACGTAACACTTGCAGACCTTGCAGCGTTTTATTTCACACTTACCCTTAAAATATCTTCATCTCTACCCTTGCCACTAGTTTGACAGTTTTGACACAAATTCGCTAACTATATCTCGATCCAGCCTATTGGCATCTAATCTGATTGCGATATAAGTTACGCAGGTCGAACATGTCAGTTTTCAGTTTTCACTTATCATACGTAAGTTCTAAACAAAAGATTTTTTTATCATATTCTTAAATACTTTGAATGAAAGAGTTGATTCCCTGGAAGCTTTCAGCTATCCTCGGCCCAAATTGATGAAATTTACTCAGTTATAAATACAATAAACATCCCTTTGGTACGGGAAAACATTTAAGTAAAAGAAAAGAAAGGATGACGAATCTTTCGGGCCATTGAAACGGTATTAATACTTTTGTTGGACGGAGGGTCCAATACGTATAACCCAATGTATTTATAAAACAAGTTTTTGTTTCGTGATTTGATTTATATAGAATTTCGGACACGAGGAAAATGGTACAAATGAGTGTAAGTACCTATATCCTTGCGAGTAAATTGTATAGTTCAGAAACTACAGGAAATACTCTTACGTTAAAAGCGGATGAAACAATGTAAGCAACATTAAGTATCTAAATTCCTGGATAACTTTTGTAAAATTAAACTATTTTTTCTATTGGTTGGTCCTAACATTAGTTGACCAACATGGACTCTTTACACATTGAACGTCAAATTTTGTCTAGTATACTTAAATTTTGTCTAGTTCGCTTTTGTACTAGTGATAAGCTCTTTTTCTTGTGTGTTGTATTATTTTCTGGTACAATAAAGTGTTTTACTACTACTACTAGAATATAGTTAAGTATGTTGTATACTGAATAAGATGTCGACCGCTTTTCGTGAAAAGTGTTAGAATCCGATATACCCAAGACCCGATAAATGTAATATTAGATTGAATGAGAATTATATGGTGAATTAAATAGTAGAGGATACATGGATTTTTCAACTTATCCCCTAAAGGGATTTGCGCCAAATGACAATTTCTAAGGGACGCTACCCTTCCGCTCAACCTCCCTGTTATTGAATTTCGGACCTTCGTGATGCGACGAATCCGTGAATGTTCTCTGAATTTAAATATGGAAATACGTAAAAAGTCTAGAGGGTCATTGCTTTATTGGCCACACATAGTTGGCTATTCTGCGTTGATTTTAAAATGCTGACATGCATAAATTACAATTACTAAACGCCTAGGTATATTTGCTAAAGCTCACACGTATATAAGTATACTTATTTCAAAATTAGGCATACAAAGCATTGTAGGAACAATTGTCCGTGTTAGGCGACGATACGAGGAGCTGGATCTCATTAGCTACCGGTAGCCATATACATGGCCGCGTAAGTCCGTTTTCACATTATCCGATCCGATATCGGATCGAATGGAAAAAATCCAAGATGGCGCCAGTAACTGTATTGTATTGTATTCGTTTATTTCAGACAGAACAGTCCATATTGTTACATTACGTTAGGTACACTTTTCTTTAAAATTAAAGCTATAAAATTCAATAATTAATTTAAAATCAAAACTACAATTAAAACAAAATTAAATACGAATTAAATTAAATCAAACTAAATTAAATTAAATTCAAAATTTCAAATTTCAAATAATGGGATATCGGCCCGACATCCGATATCGGATCGGATAATGTGAAAACGCACAAACTCTCCCCACATTTTATCGACGCTGTATCAGCCGTAGCAAACTGTAAAGCGTTTTACATGGAATAAGAGCTAACTTAACTTTTAGTACGTGAACATAAAGCTTTTTTCGTTCTACTGATCCGATTCGGAAAAAGAGGGAGAAGTCAATATCCAGAAAACAATGTACACAAGCAGCTTATCGTCTTATGAATGGATACAATTTAATTAATTATTTTTCAATTAGTCTACCAACTCCCAAGAAAAATTCACCAAATTATTTTCTATAATCGAATTTGTGGAACAATCGACGTTGTTATGGAAAAAGAATTATCGAGACAAAAGAAGGGAGGGTTCCTTATTTCTATGTATGAGACGTCATTTCAATTAGTCAATGATGTGTAAGACATGTTGATAAATATAGTAATTACTTAAAACGACCGGTACGGCTCAGTCGGTAGTAACCCTGCCTGCTAAGCCGCGGTCCTGGGTTCGAATCCCGGTAAGGGCATTTATTTGTGTGATGAGCACAGATATTTGTTCCTGAGTCATGGATGTTTTCTATGTATATATGTATTTATCTATTTAAGTATGTATATCGTCGCTTAGCACCCATCGCTTCGCTTATTTTGGGGCTAAGTTGATCTGTATCAGGTGTCCCCAATATTTGTTTAAACGGCATGTTTTGTTCAAGAGAATATTTTTTCAGTTGAGTAATTTGAGCGTTTACGATAAGTACCTACAGGCATTGCGAAAAAGTTACATTACATACATACACTGTACAGATACTAAATTATCGCCAGGTGTTTTTTCACTACCGAAACTAGGTATCGACATGTATAAAGTTATGTTGCTGTGCTGATCGACCTCTCTTCTCGAGAGTCAACTCGTTTGCTTAGCAATGACCGATGTCGACGGAAAACATCAGAAGTGTACTAATAACCTGCACTCGGCTATCCTATAATCGTGTTTTGTAGATAGAATTTTAAAAACGTTTTTTGTGAAGTCTCAAACGTGCGCAGAACCCTAAAATTCTGTCGAACTCAGCATTCTGCTTAATTGGATGAACCCGGGGCGAAATTTCCTACGTAATACATCCCGCATGTTATTATACCGCAAATTAGCATTATTCTACGTTCCTTTGTGCATGTGCTTCTGTACGATCCAAATAACTCGAACTTACCTGGAAAAAGAAAGGAAATTATTAATATTTCAAAGGAAAAATAATAAATTGTCGGGAACGCTCAGATTGATAATTAATGACTGAAAATTAATTGCTTTGCCTGGAATTTCTATTACGTATTCAAGGTACGCGAAGGTCTAGAGGGTAGAGCGGGAAATTATAGAAAGAATAGGATTAATGGCCGCTGAAAATATTAAATAGTTATCTATAGATATACATTATACATTCATAAATACAATAGTCTAAATGTGAGTGTGCACAGGAAAACGTCCCACTTCGTCGATTGCTATAAAGCGGCTTTGTCAGTTTATTCATATAAAGGTACAAGTAAATTTCGCCTTAATGGTAACCGACCATACTAAACACACTCACATATAAGATTTACTGTATTTTTTTATACCATGTCGGTGGCAAACAGGTATACGGCCCGCCTGATGGAAAGCGGTCACCGTCAATGATATGAAAAATGCAAACGCCTTCTTTGGTGTAGGCCAGATTCGAACCCACGGCGTTTTTAGCAATTGCAGCTAACTCTCTTCCAATTTCTCGACTGTGCGAGTAGAGCAACATAGAAAATCAAAACGTCACTTTAAGAATATATAGAACATGTATTTGATAAAACAAATTTAATATTACCTAATTAAATCTCAAAGTTGTGCTTAATACCAAAACAACTATCTCTTTGTTAATACAGATACCTGTACAATCTGTACAACTAAGCAACATTAAAGGCAGGTACAATCTAAGAAAATGAAAATGTTCAAAAAGATCCGAATACCAATTTATTACGCTAAAAGCACAATTAACTGCGATATGAGTTCTCTTCATCATACCGCCAACTTGGCAATACATTTCGTTGCTTCAGTTCAAAGGAACAAGGAATAAAATCGCAAAACATATTGGGAGACGTAGGGTAAAGCGTCGCGAATTCGTATTAGCCTATTCGGCTTTGGCAATGCGCCAACGTCGCTGCTTCTCTAAGAGAAAGGTGAAATAAAAAGTAGGGAAATTACCCTATCGGGCGGTTTGCAATCACTTTGTTGTGTATAAATGAAAATGGGGCTTTAGACGGATTTCGGAAGTGTGCCTTTTGAGCTTTATAAGTGGAATAAGTAACATTAACAGTTCAAGTGTAGTTCTTTGTTGTTGTACAGTCAACCAATTGGAACCCTAGGCCATTGTAGAACTATGTAATAGTAACGTTAGAAATCTGATTGTAAGAAATCTCTTACTGCTTGTCATTTTGACATGGTTGTAGAGTGGTCTAGGGTTCCAATTGGTTGACTGTACATACCTAAGATAATATTACACGGCTAAGGGCCGGTTGCATCAAACCGTCTGTCACCGTTAAAGCGTTCGTTAAATTTTATTGTACGGGAAGTTCCATAGACGTCTGCTGCGTGACGATGATGTGTCTGTCAAATGTGGTTGATGCGACTGGTCCTTACAGTATTGAAGAACGAAATATTGGCCTAAGGGTCCAAGAAAGTATTTTAATAAATTAAATACCAAAAGTACGTGTTGACCGAATGATATAACTGTCCAAGAAGAAATTACATGTTTGTAACCATGGAAACCATGGATAAATTAATGTTGCTAGTCTTATACGTATACAAACTACATTCTGCAACGAACAGGCTCACCTATACAAGTCTACACCACCCCGGCTGCCGTGGTACCCGTCAAAAATGTATTTGGTTCATGTTATCCCTGAAGGCTAATAGCATTTGACCAACTCTGAGGGCGAACAATGTGTGACTTTCATATTGGCAAACTTAATCTAATTATACGACCTCTGGAGTTGCCGGGGTCGTATGTTTGTTTGCCACCGACTTAGTCTAAAACATTCAAACGAAGTAAAAATAATTCGTTCCTTTTATAATACCTACTATCCATTATACACCTCCGTCTAAAAGCTGTTTTATATTTAGCTTATATAAAATTGAGAAATGACAATTTCAGTCAGCACTTGAAATATAAATAACTGTTTTGATGAACAGAAAATAGCAATTTTAATACATATTTTGAAAACACAAGAGACGGCTAGTAAATTGACATAAGAAATAATAGCCAATAATAAGCATTTATGAACTAGTTTTTGCCCGCGGCTTCGCTCGCGTTAAATTCGAAAATCGCGGAATCCTCCATACAAACTTTCACCCCCCATTTTAGAGAAGTGAGGGGGTAGAAAGAGACAAAAATAGCCTATGTCACTCTCCTTCCCTTAAACTATCTCCGCTTAAAAATTCACGTCAATTCGTCGCTCCGTGTTGCCGTGAAATACGGACAAACAAACAGACACACACTTTCCCATTTATAATATTAGTATATATACCATTCGCGTATTTCCCTTACTCTACTTTAACATTTTAATAAACGTTTCATTCTTTTATTTGAAGGTTATCCTTTGAGTGCTTTATTAGACGATTTTTATTAAGCATTTAAGAAAAGTAAAATGAAAATGTTTGCTTCTAAAACGACTATATTATTATTGAATCCAACGCATTGCGTTATAAATTCTATTATAAATTTATGAATTTGTAATGGCGGTATACGTAATTTCAGTAAAGTGTACAGTTTTCAAGCGGTTTGATTAAACACTTTAAGCATACAAGTCTCGAATACCCCTTCCGACTGCGCACTTGTGCTGACTATTCTATTATACTAAACTAATATTAGGTATGAATGCTAAAGTGCCTGCCTGTCTGTTTGTGTCTTACTATTCAGTTTTCACGCTTAAACCGCTAAATTTAGCTGACATTGTAAGGACAGTTTTTATTTCTGAAATCATCCCGTAAGTGGGTGGGATTTTTTAAAAATATTATGTCACTTAAGAAAAAATCGTATATTTCGATCGGCATAAAAATAGGGGTGATGTTTTTTTCGCATTTAAGTTCCCAGACGGAGCAGATCATTTTTAACCCCCGACGCAAAAACGACGGGGTGTTATAAGTTTGACGTGTCTGTTTGTCTGTCTGTGTGTGTGTCAGTCTGTGGCATCGTAGCTCCTGAACGGATGAACCGATTTCGATTTAGTTTTTTTTATTTGAAAGCTGTTTATAGTCGGGAGTGTTCTTAGCCATGTTTCATGAAAATCGGTCCACTAGGTCGCAGTCGGGGGTTTTTTCAAAATTTTAATTTTGTGGTTAGGTTATTTAGAATATCTTTGAATGCAGTATTACTAACTTTTAAAACTAACAAAGTCTCACCAAACTATTTCAGGTATTTCCCCTTCACATCTCAATGTCTTGGGACAACCTGTACAAGAAACAACCTGATTCAAAGCACCTGTGGCTTCTTCTGTGTTCAGAATTCTAAACTTAGTTAATATTCTAGTGTGGTTCGGGTGCCGGAGTTTTTAAGAAACGTTTAATTAGAGTAGACAAAGTGTTCAGTGATCTTGACTTGTTTATTTTACAGTTTATAGACTATTAAGGTCATTGTTCTAGTAAATTATCTCCTAGTTTTATCTAAATTAGATACCTTACGTTAGAGTTTGGATTTTTGCAGAGACACCGAAAAATGCCGACACAATATTTTGAAAATTTAATGGATTAAATACTTGACATTAAAGTCTAATTTTAAGAATTTTCGACTTACTGTTTTCGATATAAAACCAGTATGATAGATTTTTTTCCGCTACTGTAGGTAAATTTGTAAGCTATGAGTCCGTTTGTCGCAATCCTGGATTCTATTTTGCCTCGCACCTGCCCCCGTAAAAGAATACACGCGTAAATATATGAGGCTGTCCATTAAAAAAGGGTCCTTTCCGGAATTCCTATTGGAAGTCCAGATGGAAAGAACCTTGCACTTGAAACAACGACTCTTCTGAGGGGAAAGCCACAGTATGCAGGGAAAACAAAGGTGAATTTGTCATATATTATTTATAGGGAGGAAGGGAAGTCGGACAGGGAGTTTTGAAAAATCTATTTTTCAGTAGCTGTAATACGGTTCGAATACGAAATGAGGCTGAAATCCTCCTATCCTTAATTTCATGTGTTAAAAATCTAAAGTAAAAATCCCGTAAGAGCGAAGGAGAGAGAGATATAGGTTTTCCGTGGGTACAGTAATGGGGTTCTTCAAACAAAATACGGTGACTGCGACTGTTTATAACCAGGCGGGCCACCGGAGGTACAAAAAATGGTAATATAATTTCGAAAATATATATTTTAGTTTTTGAGCCCCGACGCAGTGTTATAAGTTTGACGTGTCTGTCTGTGTGTGTGTCTGTCTGTGGCATCGTAGCTCCCGAACAGATGAACCGATTTAGTTTTTTTTTTGTCTCAATACTGAGTTAGTCGGGAGTGTTCTTAGACATGTTTCATGAAAATCGGTCAACTATGTCGCGGTCGGGGGTTTTATCCAAATTTTAATTTTGTGGTTAACTAACCTAACCACAAAATGAAAAT